>NC_053028.1:312020394-312068674 GCF_003073215.2 Triticum urartu | reverse complement strand
CGAGGAGGCGGGCACGCGTGATGGAGCTCGGGCGCGCGAGAGGCCCGGCGAGGACGCGGCTTGAGCTGCAGCCATCCATGGCGCGGTGGCATAGGAGGTCCTGTGCTCCGGCGAGGTGGGACTCCGGCGTGGGGTGGAGGAGGATTGGGGTCGAGCCGCGGCTTCCCCTGGCGAAGCGTTCGGGAGGAGGACGAGGGGGATCGAGAGAGATGATGGCACTGAGGGGAAGCACGAGGGTGAGATCGAGAGGAGGAGGTCGGCTCCCTGGCGGCTAGGGTTAGAGGTTAGGTGCGGCTGGGCCTAGGTGGCCGCGGGGATGGCTGGGCCCGGTTGAGCTAATGGGCCGGCGTGGGAGCAAATGGGCCTTGGAGGCTGCTCATGAAGGAGGCCCAAGTGGCCTGCTGCGCTGGGCTACTCTATCCCCCTCTTAATTTTCCTTTAACAGGAAAACATTGAAGAGAAGTAAAGAAAGAGAGGGTTAGGAAAAGAATTTGGGCACGCGGATAATTTTCCTGGACTCGCAAATTATGCTTGTTCCGAGAAAATAGAAAAGGCCATGATAGGAAGATTTAAATTCAAATCCATTTGAATTTAATTCAAAAGGTTGAACTAGGACAGGTTTTTAGGAGTATCCAAAAATGTTTGGATTTTTGGTGGAGCTCCGGAAAAGCGATGAAAAAAAATAATGGGCAAAGTTTGGAGGTGCAACTTGAAGCATAAGAGGCGTGGAACTAAGTTGCAAGTGTGTTATGGTGATCCCCAAGAATGGAAATATTTACTATAGCTCTCTAAATATAGAGAGGATATGTTTTAAAAAGAATCACCATGTGAATTCCCTCAATTTAAATGGATCAAAGATCCATACCATTTGTTTAGTTGAGTTTTAAAACGGGTTGCATGATGACATGATGCAATGCACATGATGCAAAGATGAAATGCAGCGGACCAAACAAAACACACGACGAAACCCGGAAACCCTGGAAGGCAACTGAAGCTCCGGTCTTGGGGCGTTACAACACTCCACCACTGCGAGAGGATCTCGTCCCGAGATCTAGAATGGCACCGGAGGGAAAACGAAAAAGGAAGAGAAACGGTAAAACTAAGTTGCTTCTTGCGACAAACGAGTGAAACCAAAGAACCTTGCGAGGTTGAACAAATTCGAGAAAAGAACACAACGAAGGTGAACGAAGTTGAAAACACTCCGTTAGAAAGAGGGACAAAGAATATTGCGAAAAAACCTTGAGGTTGAAGGGCAAGATGTATATTGAAACCACTCCGGTTAAAAAAGGATAAGGACGAAAAGAACACGATCCTGACAAAACAAGAAGATGGGTTGCAGAGAGCAACATCACAATGCCTCCGGAACGAAAAAGTAGAGTAAAGATAATTGAGACAGACGAATGTAGAAGACAATGCCAACTTCTGTTACAAAAGAGCCTGAAAAGGCATCTTTAGGAGAAGGGTTGAACGGAGTTGTTGGAAAATCAAAACGAAAAGAATAAGATTGATATGGTCTTATGGAACACATCTCAAAATTATGAGGTGGAATTTTGCCACTGACGAAAAATAATGGATTGGATTGCTATCAACAAAGGAGACGAGAAACTAATTTCACCGGGAAGGGTAGATGAAGAACTTAGATCATATATTATCACCATTAATAGCATTAATCCTTAGGAAAAGCTTTAGGTGAAATATAACTCCAGATAACTCCAAATGACGAAATTGATGGATTTAAAATATCTCATTCTTAACAACATGTGAAGCATGGAACATGAACTCAAATTATCAAGAATGACATAATACCGCCTCTATTGATACGGAAGGAAGAATTGCACCCCGGATTACAAGAAGTAGACTGCTTGAGCTCCTTAAAAGAATCTCGATGAAAACTTCGAGAAGGAAAATAAATCCTTGATGAACCATCATGTAGAACCTCCATGAAGAACTCCGTTAAACAAAAGAATGATCAAACGGAAGTAAAGAGAAGTTGAAAACACAAAGTGAATCCTTGTACCGATTTAGATGGATCTCCGTGATAATTAGCGCTTGGAACTCCGGGAAAGACAAGGTGAACAAAAGAAAGTCAAGAATTTGATGAGCCTCCGGAATATGGAATTAATCACTTGGAAGAACAAGAATAAGGATTACGTTATGCGTATCCTTCACCAATTTAAATTGATGACAATCAACGGATTCGACATATTACTTATTCTCGTAGAAAGGATTAAGATAGATATAGCGTCAAACTTGAGAAGGTCTTCAACGAACCACCGGTAGAATTGAAACAACCAATAAATTGATAAGATAAATGAAGGAAGAAGAATCTTAAGCGAACCACCGTCAGAATTGAAAAAGAACAATTAAAACATGAAGAAACACCGGGAAGGATTAGCAATTAAACAAAGATGCTTGAGAGAATTAAATCCAAGAGAACGAAGAGATTACGAGCTGATTAGAGAATCCTTGATTTAGACACCGGTATGATTTAGAGTGTGAGAGCTGAAAGCTAGAATGAATAAATCTTAGATGATGGGCTCCGGAGAAACAAACTGAAAATACTCTGAATTACTCCGGATAGTTGGAAAGAATTTTCACAATCGAACAATTATGAGAGAATGGCAACAAGCTAGAGTCACGAATCTTGAAGAGAATGGAGCAAGATTGAGAGGAAAATCTTCTTCAGTCCTCAAAATCTGAGAATGACGACGAGAAACACCACCAAGACTTGTTGAGATACTCCGGGATGACGAATAGAAAGGTTGAGCCAACGGTGAAAAGAATTTGGAAGATCTTGGAGAATGACATTTGACTGATGATAAAACATTCGTACGTCAAACTTGAAATGAATTTAGGATAGCTCCGGGAAAATAAGAAGAGTCAGGTAAGATCCTGGGAAAAGACCTGTGGGTTAGGGCCCACTCAAAAGATACACCGTTGAACGATTACTTGAAAAGAGAGATTGCACCGGTTGAATTAGAAGGCTTAAATGATATAACATCCTCAAAAGAGTTTGAATGAAAGCAGAGTGGTAACATGCATCTTCGAAATATCTTGAGCACTCCAGAACAATTGAATAGCGAGAAGTGAATGATTAAGAATTGCACCGGCATGAGAAAGCATTGAAACGAGGAAAGGATATGATCAACAAAGCTTGACTTGAAACCACCGGAGATGAAAATAATGAAGAATGACGAACGAGTAGAGCATCTTCATGAGAAACACCGGGTAAAAACATTGAAGGAAAAGAATGGAGAGGCTTCACATCAATAAGATGGATACTCGATTAAGAAATCTGAGTCCTTGAAGAAAAAACAAGGGAGGGAGGGCGGGAAAAACAAAGGCAACTTGGAGATGGATGAAACAAACAACATTGAGAAGAACTGATACTTGATCTTGCAGATGTTGAAATGATCGGATCCACTTGAGGAGAGACACACCGGTTGAAAAGAAATTGAAATGAGAAACTCGATGATCGAGAAGGATTAGTATTCACATAGGAATATGAGAACACCATTTGGGGAAGGTATGATATCAACATTTTACTTCGAAGCAACTCGAATACCACAACTCAAAACAAAAACAAAGGGATTGGCTTGCAGAATAAGCCGGAACAAACATATGATAGAGATTTCGTCCGAAATTTTCGTGGTGGGGCCTACACGGGCTCGATCGTACAGCACCATCATGTACAAGGTAGTGCACATGACATACGAAGCATCCCCGAGTCGGCATAGCCAAGGACTCTTTAAGACACAACGAGACCACTGTAAAACTGACCGAGAATAGGCGGACCACTAGACGTCGAACCCCAATTTTATATCATACATCTGTCGGAAAGATATCCTAGGAGCTACTTGAATTCCCACTTATGGAACTCCCAAACCTTTCCGGTTATGCAATCAGGTGTTGGGGATACAGGGGAAGCATAATATCTCACCCAAACTAGCAAATCCTACATCCAGCTGTATCCATCCTTCAACACATAACCAAGAAACCTTCGGAAATCATCTACCTCAACCTTCGAAAAGCATCCGTTATACGAGTTATGGCGATACTCCCGAACTCCCGCCCCAGTACTGGGTGGCGTCGAGGTTATCTCACCAACGAACTGCATAAAAGAGATTTTCGATGTCGGCGTACTAAACTCAGGTATTCCAGAACCGCAACGATAAAATTATGATGACAACACCTCAGAGCTCAACTCCCCGGGACACTTCCACTAAACCCCTGACAGGAGGCACCAAGACAATGTTCTCATCATAAAACCATCGGAACGATTCCAAGATACCCGCGTGATCCTAAATTTTTTTTAGTGAAATTTGAGAAGAGAAGAGTCAAAACTCTACGCCAGGATGCCTTACCAGAGCGATGAGGAGACTGGGAAGTAAAAAGAATTCCTAATCTCTCCGATATATAATTCCTAAAAGACTCAAAACATTTTTCAAGACACAACTCGGCCACTAGTAACGATCAAGCAATGGGGCTCCTAAGGTCGGGGAAGGCTCTGATTACCAACTTATAACGCCCTCGATGCGGCTATATCTCCCACGTGTCGAAGCACGACTTAGAGGCATAACCGCATTGAAAGCAATGTCGCAAGTGAGGTAATCTTCACACAACCCATGTAATATATAAAGGACAGAGATACATAGTTGGCTTACAATCGCCACTTCACACAATTACATGAATAAAGCATTACAACATCCAGATATAATCAAGGTCTAACTACGGAACCAAAATAAAAGAAGAACCCCAAATGCGACAAAGGTCCCCGATCGACCCCAACTCGGGCTCCACTACTGATCAACTAGAACGAAACAACATAAAGGACAAGATCTTCATCGAGCCCCTCCTGAGCTTGGTTGCGTCATCTGCACGGACTCGTCGGCACCTGCAAGCTGGTTTTGGAAGTATCTGTGAGCCACGGGGACTCAGCAATCTCGCACCCTCACGATCAAGACTATTTAAGCTTATGGGTAAGGTAAAGGTATGAGGTGGAGCTGCAGCAAGCGACTAGCATATATGGTGGCTAACATACGCAAATGAGAGCGAGAAGAGAAGGCAAAGCACGATCGATAAAAGTATGATCAAGAAGTGATCCTATAACAACCTACGTCAAGCGTAACTCCAAAAACCGTGTTCACTTCCCGGATCCCGCCGGAAAGAGACCATCACGGTTACACACGCGGTTGATTCATTTTAATTAAGTTAAGGTTCAAGTTATCTACAACCGGACATTAACAAATTCCCATCTGCCCATAACCACGGGCACGGCTTTCGAAAATTCAAATCCCTGTAGGGGTGTCCCAACTTAGCCCATCACAAGCTCTCACGGTCAACGAAGGAATAGACCTCCTCCCGAGACATTCCGATCAGACTCGGTATCCCGGTACAACAAGACATTTCGACAGGGTAAAACTAAACCAGCAACACCGCCCGATGCGCCGACATCCTGATGGGAGCTGCACATATCTCGTTCTCAGGGCAACACCGGATGAGACATCCTACGAGTAAAACCAGCCCTCAAGTTACCCCGAGGTGGCCCCGCAGTCTACTCAGTTCGGACCAACACTTAGACAAGCACTGGCCCGGGGGGGTTAAAATAAGATGACCCTTGGGCTGGCCTAACCCAAGGGAAAAAGAGGCTAGGTGGCGAATGGTAAAACCAATGTTGGGCATTGCTGAAAGAGCTTTACTTAAGGCGGACTGTCAAGGGGTTCCCATTATAGCCCAACCGCGTAAGGGACGCAAAATCCGGGAACATAACACCGATATGACGGAAACTAGGGTGGCAAGAGTGGAACAAAACACCAGGCATAAGGCCGAGCCTTCCACCCTTTACCAAGTATATAGATGCATTAATTAAATAAGATATATAGTGATATCCCAACAAGTAAACATGTTCCAACAAGGAACAACATCTCCATGTTCCAACAAGGAACAAACTTCAATCTTCACCTGCAACTAACAACGCTATAAGAGGGGCTGAGCAAAGCGGTAACATAGCCAATCAACGGTTTGCTAGGACAAGGTGGGTTAGAGGCTTGGTTCAACAATATGGGTGGCATGATAAGCAAGTGGTAGGTACCGCAGCATAGGCATAGCAAAAGAGCGAGCAACTAAGCAAGCAAAGATAGAAGTGATTTCGAGGGTATGATCATCTTGCCTGAAATCCCGCAAGGAAGAAGAACGATTCCATGAAGAAGACAAACAGACGTAGACAAACGGGTCCTCACAAACACGACGTTACCGGAACCAACCCGAAGAAGCAACACCGGAAAAGAAGCACACAACAAAGTAAACAACCAACACATAAACATGGCATGATGCACAACCAAGTATGATGCATGTCCGGGTTAAAGAGGCATGGTAAGGCAAAGAGCACAAGCAACCCTACAAATTAAGTGGAGCTCAATATGCAACAAGTTGTATATTGACGAAACACCGCGTTAATTATTTAGTTCTCTCCCGGTTAGGTACGTACTCAACAAATTTAAATGTTGGTTAGCATGGCAAGAGGTGAAGCATAACAAAACTATACTATGTAAACAATTTAAATGGGGTTGGACATAACAAATAACGAATCCGGTAAATCCCCATATGCATTTATCAATTTGGTGCAACAGCAATTTAACATTTTAATTGTTTTTATCATGATGCGGATGACATAAACAAGTTTATGCAATTTCAAGAAAATGTTGACATGAAAAGATATGAGGCATTTGTCATCGTGGCGGAAAGAAAGGGTGCCACAGCGACGATAGAAATGGTGCCACGGCAACGTTCCGTTTCCGGAAACTCGATTGACATCGGTGCAAAGAAAATGACGGGAGCGTGTCATGCGAAAGAACGGTGGGGTGCTCCCAGTTACCGGGTTCCCACATGTCGACGGCATGGCAACGAGGAGGAACAACTAAGGTTCACGAGCGAAAACAAAAACCATGCATCTCATACAACACAAGCATTCGGTCCATGGGCGTCGTCTTGGTTATACCTTCGAAGCGTGCAAACGGGACGGATCAAGTTTGCTAGAGGGAAGTAGGCGTTCTCGCGACGGGGGTAGTGGAAGTAGTCGTTCACGTTCGTTCGGAGAGGTACTTGCACCCTTCCGGACTTGATGAATCCGAGGGCTTCGGGGTCGACGGTAGTGGTACACGTTTCGTAGACGTTCGAGCCATATCGGTAGAGGTACTTGACGAATCCCGAAACGAACTTGGCGTCTTCACGCGTAGGGATACTTGGCGTTTCCGGTTCGGTGGTCGTTCGGGCGCCGTATGCCGTGGTACTTGGCGTGCAACCAAAGATGGACTCCGGGTGTCTGTGTTGACCTGGCCACGACAAAGGCAGCAAGGCCAACGGGGCAGCCAGTCGGGGTCCGATGCAGGGACGGGCAGAACAGGCGGCGATGGTGTGGCAGAGGACGGCGGCTCCGGCGATGGACTTGGCGGCGGGGACGACCGGACGAGATCCCGCTGGATCTGAGGCCAGGCGGCGGTATGGAAGGCGGACAAGCTCCAGGACGGCAGCGAGGTCGGGCGTCCAAGGCGGCGGGTTGCTCCGACGGCGTCGAACGGCGATGACGAGAAAGGGTTTCGGGAGGAGCTCCTCTCCCTGGGTCGATGAGGAGAGCGAGGAGGCTCAGGCACAAGGCCTCCTGTTCGGCTGCTTCGGCCACGAGGGCGAGGAACGAGGACGAGGAGGCGGGCACGCGTGATGGAGCTCGGGCGCGCGAGAGGCCCGGCGAGGACGCGGCTTGAGCTGCAGCCATCCATGGCGCGGCGGCAGAGGAGGTCCTGTGCTCCGGCGAGGTGGGACTCCGGCGTGGGGTGGAGGAGGATTGGGGTCGAGCCGCGGCTTCCCCTGGCGGAGCGGTCGGGAGGAGGACGAGGGGGATCGAGAGAGATGATGGCGCTGAGGGGAAGCACGAGGGAGAGATCGAGAGGAGGAGGTCGGCTCCCTGGCGGCTAGGGTTAGAGGTTAGGTGCGGCTGGGCCTAGGTGGCCGCGGGGATGGCTGGGCCCGGTTGAGCTAATGGGCCGGCATGGGAGAAAATGGGCCTTGGAGGCTGCTCATGAAGGAGGCCCAAGTGGCCCGCTGCGCTGGGCTACTCTATCCCCCTCTTAATTTTCCTTTAACAGGAAAACATTAAAGAGAAGTAAAGAAAGAGAGGGTTAGGAAAAGAATTTGGGCACGCAGATAATTTTCCTGAACTCGCAAAATATGCTTGTTCCGAGAAAATAGAAAAGGCCATGATAGGAAGATTTAAATTCAAATCCATTTGAATTTAATTCAAAAGGTTGAACTAGGACAGGTTTTTAGGAGTATCAAAAAATGTTCGGATTTTTGGTGGAGCTCCGGAAAAGCGATGAAAAAAAAATAATGGGCAAAGTTTGGAGGTGCAACTTGAAGCATAAGAGGCGTGGAACTAAGTTGCAAGTGTGTTATGGTGATCCCCAAGAATGGAAATATTTACTATAGCTCTCTAAATATCGAGAGAATATGTTTTAAAGAGAATCACCATGTGAATTCCCTCGATTTAAATGGATCAAAGATCCATACCATTTGTTTAGTTGAGTTTTAAAACGGGTTGCATGATGACATGATGCAATGCACATGATGCAATGCAGCGGACCAAACAAAACACACGACGAAACCCGGAAACCCTGAAAGGCAACTGAAGCTCCGGTCTTGGGGCGTTACATCAACCTCTGGAACACTCGTCGCAACAGTCGTTCAGTTGTGGCTCCAATTCTTCAAGACATTGGTGAGCTTTCTGCTAGTTTTACTTCTTTTGTATTTCAACATGTTAGTAGATCAGCCAATGTTTTAGCTCACCTTTGTGCAAAACGCGCTTGTACTGTGATTGTGACTGAAAGTTGGCTTACTGAAACTCCGAGCTTCCTGATCAGTAGCCTTCTGGCTGACTGACCAATGAATGCGTTTATATTTGAATAAAGCTCATAATTCCCTGGAAAAAAAAAAGATACACGACGAACCCTTCGAGCCAAACATCAAGAGCAGCAGGCGCGACGAGCGGCGGGCGACACCCAACCAGAGTCCAGACCCGAGAGTAGTGGGCAGGCGGTAGCATGCAGCGTCACCTCGGTCGTTAGTACCACCCGACCACCCACCGCCACCGGGCGCCGCCCCCATAAATCAGCAGCATCATTGCCCGCCTCCACCGCCGCCGCCCTCCTATTCTTTCTCCCCCGTCGATCGACCCACCCCTTTCACGAGGCGGCCCAGAAGCAGGGAGCGCCGACGCCGATGGGCAACTGCCAGGCGGCGGAGGAGGCGACGGTGGTGGTGCAGCACCCGGGCGGCGGGCGGGTGGAGCGGCTCTACTGGGCCACCAGCGCCGCCGAGGTCATGCGCGCCAACCCGGGCCACTACGTCGCGCTCGTCACCCTCCGCGTCACCGAGGGGGGCGGCCAGCAGCAGCGGCGCGGCGCGGTGCGGCTGACGCGGGTGAAGCTGCTCAAGCCCCGGGACACGCTGCAGCTCGGCCACGCCTACCGCCTCATCGCCGTCGACGAGGTCACCAGGGCCGTGCAGGCCAGGAAGGAGGAGAAGACCAGGCGGGCGCAGCGGCAGCGGCAGCAGGCCGCCGGGGGGCCCGCCTCCGCCGGCGACGACCAGTCCCTCATGGACGACGGTCTCGATCAGGTATAGTACCTTCTTGCTCATTACTGACACCCATGTTTCTTTCGCTGTTCATCGATGGCAGCTCCTTGCTTCTGTATCATGCATGTTCTTCCCCTTAATGGTCAATAATCAACCAATAGTACTTTGCATGTACAAGAAGAACCTACTCTTTTTCTTTGCTCTGTGGTCTCCCCCTCTTCGCTGGTTCATTCCAGCTCTTCACTAATCACTACCACTACCTCCTCATTTTTAATTTGAACTAGTGCATATGTGCAGTTAATCGAGATCAATATTTTTTCGAACTAGTGCATATTTGCAATTGATCAAGACATGTCATCACTAAGTCTCTAAAACGTTTGTATCTAACGAAATAAGGCAGGCGATTTTGCTCCCATCGTTTGTTTTTTCCAAAATTTGTATTTATGTACTTCTAATTTTCAAATTTGTGAAGTTCACAAGAGTATTTAGAGTCCTTATCCAATCTCCAATATGAAAAGAGGTTTTTCTTGATTGTGACATAAGCGTTGGTAACTGCCTAGTTAGTTAACCTGCTGATGCTGCAGTTTGGTGTTAATTAACTCGGGGTACCTTTGACCATAGACCATTGCACTTGTTATTTTTCTTGCTCAGTTGGCCACCGTCCCAAATTTTATAGTACCTTACTATCATATAGTTAGTATGAGTTATGCATGACACAATAGTACCTAACCGCCCAACCATTTTTGATTTACTAAAGATATCATACATTAAGCCGATCATGACACAATGATGACTCGAATAATGTACTACTCTAAACACGATATGATAGCTCCTCATACATTTAACGGGCACATTATTCCCACTCAGAGCTAAACTATACTTTAGGCCACATCCTGCTTTGCTCACACCACATGGAAACGGCAGCGACGGATACCTAGAAGTTCCTGCCGCCGCCCAAACAAAATCCCGCGAGCTAGCTAGGTTGACATTCTCCAATCGCAATGCCAGATACATGAAGAATATGGCGCCTACCTACAACTACTAGTGGACAAGGAATCATTCACTATTTATTCCCCCAAGACTCATGGGAATCGTCACTCATTACGATCTTTGAAACTTAGTATATCATGGCAAAGTGGCATGTACTAATTAGTGATTACTCTGATCCTTAAACTTGGTACAACATGGCAAATTGGCATGTTCTGATTATTCTGCTGCCGCCCGTCGTGTGTATTGCAGTTGGAGCAGCAGGACAGGGATGGCCACCCGGGCAGCTCGATGAAAGGCTCGAGGCATCGCCAGTGGCGCCCGTCTCTGCACAGCATCGCCGAAGTCAGCAGCTGATGCGGCCGACGTGTGGCCTGTATTTTAGAGCTCAAGTTCGTCTCATCAGATGGTTGCTAGATTATTCAAGCTCGACAGCTCAACGCCGGAAGATGAGCGCCTGCAAATTACCGGTTTTAACTCATGTTTTTAGTGAGATTAAGGTTGGTACCTCCGCATCTCAGTGTTGGGGTTGGGACAAAGAGAAAGTTTGAACTAGCAGTGTTGGTGTTCGGTGGTGTAGTAGTAGTGGTATATTATTCAGTTATGATGCAAAGTACGTATCTTTGCAGGTGGGTTTTGAGGATCTTGCTGTTGCTGTGTACTATAATGTGAGTATTGTTGTTGGTGGTGCAGAATTCGCAATCATAAGGCTGCTGCAATGATATGATATATACTCGGAGCTGGAATCCACGCTTTTAGGCCAACTACACCGCACGACCCCAAACGGACGTCCGTTTTGACCGAATTTTGTCCCTTTGAGGCGTTGATGGGTTCGCCCGTGTCCGCCTCTGTCCGTTGGGTCGTGCGAGCGCCCACCGCGCGGCCGCACCCCAAATCTTGTCTGTGTTGGACGTGTTTAAAAAGAACATAAAAACTTAAACAAAATGACTTAAAATGTAAATAAACGCAGTTTAAAAAACTTAAAACTTAAGTTAGGGTCCATGGCCACAAAACGGCTCAGTTTCACTTCCAACATGACATAATTAAACATAAAAAGGAAAAAAAAAAAGGCCGCCGCCAGCGCGCTCCCGCCCGTGCCCGTTCGATGCCGTCGCCGTCTTCAGTGGCCGTCGGTGTCGTCGTCGTCGCTGACGAGGTCCACGTAGGCCGGCAGTGTCCAGAGGTGGGCCGGCGGTGCATGATAGACGGGGGCGGGCTGGACGGCGGGAGGTGCTGTCGTGGTAACGATTCTGACAATAAAAGAGGGGTAGGATAAAGAAGCATGATCTATCGAGATGCATATGGGTGACACGGTGGTTTTAGCGAGTTCGGGCCTCTCACGGTGGAGATAACAACCCTACGTCTCGTGCTCCGGAGAGGCTTTGTTTTATCTTAGTATGTATCCGGAGATTACAATGAGAGGGGAACAGATCCCCGTAGTCCTGAGACTAATGGTGAAAAAGAGAGAGAGATGGAAGAAAAGAGCCCCCTAGTCTAGTGGTGGGGGGTGGTCGTGGTAACGATTCTGACAATAAAAGAGGGGTAGGATAAAGAAGCATGATCTATCGAGATGCATATGGGTGACACGGTGGTTTTAGCGAGTTCGGGCCTCTCACGGTGGAGATAACAACCCTACGTCTCGTGCTCCGGAGAGGCTTTGTTTTATCTTAGTATGTATCCGGAGATTACAATGAGAGGGGAACAGATCCCCGTAGTCCTGAGACTAATGGTGAAAAAGAGAGAGAGATGGAAGAAAAGAGCCCCCTAGTCTAGTGGTGGGGGGTGGCTTATATAGAGTGCGCCACCCCCTCACCCCTTATGTTACATGCTGACTATTGATCTTTGCATATCCGAGTGAGTTACACGGTCGAGTGGAATGAGCTCGCCGAGTGAAGTGTCGTGCTCCGAGTGGTTGTCGCTGTCCGAGTGATTTTCAAGTTGTGGTACATCTGGATGGCGATCTGGCCCAGGGGCCCAGTACAGAGTATACGGTGTCCATGGGTAGGGCCTTTACGTCAGGCATATTACACTACCCCCAATACATGTCCTCGTCATTAGCCCCCGAATCGGTCGAGGTTGAGCGGGTCGAGTCGATGTGAATTCCCAGATGAGTCGAGTGCTACGGAGGCACTTATGAACTCCCTCTGGTCACCCGGCGATCTTATCTCCGCATGTTGCCTTGACGGATTCCAGACTGTATGGTGTCCGAGTGAAATGAGCTCAAACGGGTCCGCGGAGGAGCGTTAAACTCACCTTATAGCAATTTTTTTGGAGTGATTTGGAGCTGGTCCTGCATTGAGTAACTGATTACTCAGAATTTCTTCACGCCTGGAACGTGTATTTTTTTGTTGTTTGGCCGTCACTCGGACTGGGCGGACTGTTCCGAGTGGATACCATTCCAGTGGGGGCACGCTGAGTGCACCCACTGGGTGTAGTCCCCGAGACTGCCGTCAACTGCGGGCAGTCGGCGGGAGTCTTAGAGCCTGTCCTTTTTGTTGTTGTTCATCACCCGGACTGGTTAGGCCGTACCGAGTGGAGATTACTCCAGTGGGGGCACGCTGAGTGCACCCACTGGGTGTAGTCCCTGAGACCGCCGTCGACTGCGGGCAGTCGGCGGGGGTATCGGAGAACTAAAAATCTTCTTAGCTGGTACTGATCGAACTTGTTCTTCTCTAACTCGGAGGTCGAGTAATTCTGGAGCTGGTTTTGCATCGAGCAAAGTGTTTCTTTCCGAGTTCTCTTCCAGTGGGGGCACGCTGAGTGCACCCACTGGGTGTAGTCTCCGAGCCTCTGTCAGACTAGATGAGCCTGGCAGAGGGTTTAAGTGTCCTGGTAAACCTCCACGCAGTTGACACGGTAAATATCTTTTAGTCTGAAATTGAGTCAATCGGATGCATCTTCAGGCGCTTGACATGGTAAGTAAGCTCAGCCTAGAGCTGAGTCAGTCGGACTGATCTTCGTGCACTCGGTATGGAATAAATTCAGCTTGGAACTCGTTCAAGCAGCTGAATCTTCGTGCTCTCAACACGGTGAATGAAATCGGCTTTGAAACTGACGACTGTAGAAAAAAGCTGGACACTCCAGGGAGTAATCATTCCAGTAGTACTTCTTATATTGACTGTTAAATTTTGCGTGAAAGGGGTATTTGTCCGAGTGGACGTGCTTCCCAACTCATCGGGGTATGTTGACTGCAAGGAAAAACTTGGTGTCACTCGTATGTCTCCCGGAGGAGATAGACTAGTGGTCTGACATGGACGTGCCATGAAACCCGAGTGGCGAGGCTAGTGTGTGGGCTGACTCTCCGGAGAGATGCCACTCATTATCCCGGGGGAACACCAGCACATGCCATCTCTGAGTCCAAGTTTGTGAAACTGACGCCTTGGGGCCTAGGATAAGGGCCAAGTGTATCCGTAGAGGAGTGTCGTTTTCACCCTTTTGCAGTCTGAAGATGACTTCAAGAATGATTTGGGCGATCGTCCGAGTGGACCGTACTACCATTATAGATTTTCGGCGGAACGAGCATGTATGGTCAGAAAGATATTCCTGATGCGATCAATGGGTTGATCGAATGAGCATAACCCCTAAGGGAAACATGGCCAACGGCTGTGCGTAGCCCTGAGTGATGCTCGAAAGAGGTAAGCTTGCTACAGAGTGTGATATGAAGTTGATCATATGAGTAACTTAGTCGTTCCTGTGCTGGGGGTGTAAACGACTTAGCTATAAAACAACTTAGCTATCTGAAGGCGCGCAAGTGGAAAAGTGGTGAAGATGTGTTCAACCGAGTGGTGACGCACGGGGCAGCCGAGTGGCGAGGATGTGACCAACCGATAGGCGACGTGCGAGACGGCCGAGTGGTGCCGAGAGGTGACGCGCGGAGCGGCCGAGTGGTGATGAGGTGATCAACTGAGAGGTGATGCGTGGAGCGACCGAGTGGTGATGAGGTGACCAACCGATGGCGACGCGCGGGGCGGTCGAGTGGTGATGAGGTGACCAACCGAGTAGCGACGCGCGGGGCGGCCGAGTGGTGATGAGGTGACCAATCGATACGTGACGCGCGGGGCGGCCGAGTGATAATGAGGTGACCAACCGAGTGGCGACGCGCGAGGTGGCCGAGGGGCGATGATGTGTACAACCGAGTGACGACGCGCGGGGCAATCGAGTGGTGAAGACGTGCACAACCGAGTGACGACGCGCGGAGCGGTTGAGTCGAGATGTGTGAGGTGGTCGAATGATGAAGACGTGCACAACTGAGTGGCGATGCACGGAGCGGCCGAGTCATGATGTGCGAGGTGGTCGAATGATGAAGACGTGCACAACTGAGTGGCAACGCGCGGGGCGGCCGAGTGGTGAAGACGTGCACAACCGAGTGGCGACGCGTGGGGCGGTCGAGTGAGGATGCGCGAGGTGGCAGAGTGAAGGACTAAGTGTCCAGCCAATTGGCTGAAATGGTCTTCGAAGGACTTGGTCGGATGCTTTCAAAGCTAATGTAGCGATGAGGTCGGCGTAGTGCGGTTGCGACACAACAAGACCGGCGTGACAACTGAGTTTGAGTAGGAATGAAGATGGCGTGCAGAGCGTCTGGGTGGTTATAAAACTTGTCAAAGTGACGGATCAAATGTACTTGTTGAAGTGAAGGATCTGACTGGTGATGAAGTACTCGACTACTCGGGAGAGTGTCATTCCAAATGAGATGCAGCCCCCGATTGCGGCGTAGCCCCCGAGCATACTACAGGCTTCGGCAAACGGACATGTCGGAATACGATAAATATAGTTTTGAATGGATGATTTGCAATTCATCGAGTTGGACTCGGGTAAAGATGAGGAGAAGCTTCCGAGTGATGCTCGAAAGAGGCAAACTCGCAAAAGAGTGAAGTGTGTGAAGTTTAATTATAAAAGGGACTTATCTGTCTCATGCCTGACGAGGTCTATATCATTGATACGATGAAGAGGATTCCACAGAGGGGTTGGCTGGATGTGTTTGAAGTCAACAGAGCGACAAGGTCGGTGTTGTGGTGCGCTAGGATCGGTACGGTGACCGAGTCCGAGCAGCATGAAGTTGGCCCATAAGGCCGTCGAGTGATCGCGTAACTTGTGTAAAAAAATGGTGCAAGCCAACGGAATAATTTCTCGAAGAAATTTGATGTGTGCTGAAATGATTTGTGTTTATAACACCCATAGACACCCGAGGTCAGAATGCTGAAATGATTTGTGTTTATAATACCCATAGACACCCGCTGGGAGTGCAAGGGGCTTGCTGGTTAACCAGCAAGAGTCTGAAAGAGCGAAGGATCCGTTCGAACTTGTCGAAGCGACGGATCCGACGGAACTCATTGGAATACTGGCTCAAATAAAGTGGAAGTGTAGTGTTTCGACTGAGTTGCAGCCCCAGAGGACCGATGCAAATTCGAAATGAAGAACGACACATGGTGTTCGTGAATGATGTATGCAAAAAAATGGAAGATGGACTCGTGAGTCTCATAACCAGTACTAAGCAAGTATGTGAAAATAAGAAGCCGAGCGTAGAGGTGCACTCGGTGGCGTGGCCTCCAAGTGAACGTGATGTGTGAATTATGGGACACTCGGAAAAACGGAAATAACAAAATGTAAAATGACTTAGCTGTTTGAAGGCAAGCGAGTGGCCGAGTGGTGAGACGAGGCGATGGTGACAGTCGACCTTCGTCTCGGTGTTCTTGCGGATAGGGATGGAGCGCACATTATACTTGTGATGCAGCTCCTTGAATTAGAGGTTTGCTCTTGTCTCAGTCGGATTTTGGCTACTTAGGCGAGTCCTTGGACTGCAGCTAAGCCTCCGAGTGGGAGGCTTGCTCTCCACTCGGTAGGATTTCAAACACTTAGGCAAGTACTGGACTGCAGCTAAGCCCCCGAGTGGGAGGTTTGCTCTCCAGTCGGTAGGATTTTTTTTCAAACTTAGGCAAGTACTGGACTGCAGCTAAGCCCCCGAGTGGGAGGTTTGCTCTCCACTCGGTAGGATTTTTTTCAAACTTAGGCGAGTACTGGACTGCAGCTAAGCCCCCGAGTGGGAGGTTTGCTCTCCACTCGGTAGGATTTTTTTCAAACTTAGGCGAGTACTGGACTGTAGCTAAGCCCCCGAATGGGAGGTTTGCTCTCCACTCGGTAGGATTTTTTCAAACTTAGGCGAGTCCTTCAACTGCAGCTAAGCCCCCAAGTGGGAGGTTTGCTCTCCACTCGGTAGGATTTCTTGAACTTAGGCGAAACAGATTCGCAGCTAAGTCACCCACTGGGGGATTTTGGCGATGGCGACGCGCAGGGCGGCCGAGTGGTGATGAGGTGACCAACCAATGGCGACGCGCGGGGCGGCCGAGTGGTGATGAGGTGACCAACCAATGGCGACGCGCGGGGCGGCCGAGTGGTTATGAGGTGACCAATCGAGGGCGACGCGCGGGCGGCTGAGTGGTTATGAGGTGACCAACCGAGGGCGACGCGCGGGGCGGCCGAGTGGTTATGAGGTGACCAACCGATTGGTGACGCGCGGAGCGGTCGAGTGGTGATGAGGTGACCAACCGATTGGCGACGCGCAGAGCGGCCGAGTGGTTATGAGGTGACCAACCGATTGGCGACGTGCGGAGCGGCCGAGTGGTTATGAGGTGACCAACCGATTGGCGAAGCACGGAGCGGCTGAGTGGTTATGAGGTGACCAACCGATGGCGACGCGCGAGACGGCCGAGTCGGTCAAGTTGATGATGAAGTATCCAGCGGAGTGGCGACGCGTGGGGCGTCCGAGTGAAGTAGAGGCGTCCCGCGGAGTGGCGACGCGCGAGACGTCCGAGTCATTCAAGTTGATGATGACGCGAGCAGCTTCATCACCGCGTGCAGGGCAGCCGAGCGATGCGGACATGTCCAGCCGAGCGAGGACACACGGGCGGCCGAGCGCCAGTGATCCGGTTTGGTCTGAGTGAGCTAGTCCCATCCGAGCGACCATGCCGACTGGAGAGAGTTGCTTCCCACTGGATGATGCCGGAGGGAGGCAGACGATACATAAGGGACAAGCTGCCGAGCGCCCGCAGAGGCTGACGCTGAACCATCGACGTCGGACGGTCGGAGGGAGAAGCTGCTGAGCATGGCGGCATGGCCAACTCCTGGTCCCCACACCGCGTCGGGTTTGTACCTCCAGCGCGGGAGACGCTGTCGTGTGTGAGGGCGGAGCCAGCTTACGGTTGAGACGGTGTTGCCGTCATCGGATGCTTCAGTGTGCTGTTGACTCTATCGTACAGGTTATCAGCGAGCTCTTGCCGTACGTTGGACCGAGGAACCGCCAGGGCATCGTGCCAGAGGCCATCAGTCCACAGGGATTTGTCAACATCTGCCGTTACGATGCTTGATGAGGTTGCCCACATCCAAACCTATACGTGCATGCAAGAAGCGTTAATTAGCGATAATTAGGCAGGAGTTAAGGCCGTCCATGCATGCAAGGGAAGTTTCCCTTTCCCATGGACATTTATCCCCTGCATGCAAGAAATAAATCGGGAAAGAATTAAGGTTAGAAGGAGAATCAAAAGGCGGGGCACAGAGCTCCCTAGTCGGCCATGGCGACGGTGGCGGCTTTTGCATGGACCCAGCACGAGGTGAGGCGGCCCGCGACAAGTCTGAGCGCGGGACGGCGTTCTCCTGAGAGTCTGCGTGCGGGCGGAGGTCGAGGTGGTGCCGACTGCCGAGTCAATCCGGCGGCTCCCGTCTTCTTGACGTGGACAACCCCGCACATCGACCACGGGGGTCGCCGCCGCGCGGTTGACGAGGGACGCCGCTGCAACACGCCATGTCAGGCCGTCGCAGAGATGAGGTGGCCGTTGTTGCGCCAGTCCTGCGCCCACATCGCCTCGACCACAGGCGAGCTACAGCGCTGCCAGAGGGACCGCCCAACGCCTGCAGTCCGGGCGGGCCGAGCTCGATGGAGAGGAGAAAGCAGGTCGGCGCACTGGCGGCCGTGCGTGAGGACGATGGCTGCAACCCTTGGCGCAGAGCGTCCGTGCCATAGTCCCTTTCTCGTCTCTTGTCTGATCTATTCATAGTAAGCTTTCGTTGTTGATCCGGATGGGTGCCTGCTCGTACAGGGAAGACAACAACGGGCTTGTTTAGATCCACGACGATTGTTAGATCATAAGAGGATAGCATAGAAAGAAATCTCCTGCTTGATCCGTTTGTGAACGGTCATGCACGCATGTAGCGTCAGGTGAAGATGTATCTTCTCCCCTTCTTTTGAGATGCTTCAATTACTTACTGCGCAAGACGAACAATATGATAAGCATGAACATAAAACTAAACATAGATGAATGAAAAAACCATCGGCATCATGGCTCGATAGATGCCATGCCCCACGGTGGGCGCCAACTGTCGTGGTAACGATTCTGACAATAAAAGAGGGGTAGGATAAAGAAGCATGATCTATCGAGATGCATATGGGTGACACGGTGGTTTTAGCGAGTTCGGGCCTCTCACGGTGGAGATAACAACCCTACGTCTCGTGCTCCGGAGAGGCTTTGTTTTATCTTAGTATGTATCCGGAGATTACAATGAGAGGGGAACAGATCCCCGTAGTCCTGAGACTAATGGTGAAAAAGAGAGAGAGATGGAAGAAAAGAGCCCCCTAGTCTAGTGGTGGGGGTGGCTTATATAGAGTGCGCCACCCCCTCACCCCATATGTTACACGGTGGAGCATCAATGCCATAATGCCTGCCCACTAGCTACAAACCATCATGCTGACTATTGATCTTTGCATATCCGAGTGAGTTACACGGTCGAGTGGAATGAGCTCGTCGAGTGAAGTGTCGTGCTCCGAGTGGTTGTTGCCGTCCGAGTGATTTTCAAGTTGTGGTACATCTGGACGGCGATCTGGCCCAGGGGCCCAGTACAGAGTATACGGTGTCCAGGGTAGGGCCTTTACGTCAGGCCTGTTACCCTACCCACAATACATGTCCTCGTCAGGTGCCTGTGCAACCTCCTCCCGTGGCGACGCCTCCCGCTCCGGTGACCGCGACGGAGTGGCGCACCAGTTCACGCCCACGGCGGCGGCCATCTGAAAGAACATGCGGTGCCCCCATGTTTGGTTTTGGTAATTGATGACAATCTCTATGGACTAATGGTTTCCTTGAGTTATATTTGAAGATTTTGTCCATAGACTTTTCTTGGAGTACATGTGTTGGTTTCAAGGAGAGTTGGTGTCGACCAAGGTGATATTCAAGGAATTATCCAAAGATTGGTCATGTGAGAGTTGAGCTTATTGCAAGCATGTCTTGAAGAAGAAGATTGTGTGATCATTCATGTCTACCTTCAAGACATCATCCAAATGAAGAGAATTGAAAAGATTTAAGGTTGATCAAGATTAAGTCAAGAATGAATCAAGTTGATCAACACACAAAGCATACAAGATGTACTGAGGGATCAAATGATCCCATGGTATGGTAAGCATTGTCCATTACACTTTGTGTACTAACTCATGGTCTATGTGAGAGTCTATGTGGGGTTAGGTACGTGTCCATGAGCTTGCATCAAGAGGATGATATCATACAACCCATGGGAAGGATGACATCAAGTGGTGATCGTCATCAAGATTGCCGTGTGCAAGTTAGTGGAGAATCACGAAGAGATCAAGTGCTTGAAGCTTGCCATCCATTGTGGTGTCAATGAACTTGTGAAGATGTGCCGAAGAGTGGCTCACCCATAGTGGAGTATGGGGGAGCAATCATCTAGTCTCCATCGACCCAACACAATTAAGAAAGGTGGTCCATCTTGAGGAGGACAAGATCGTCATCATCCAGCTCAAGTGGATCATGTGCAAGGCAAAGGTTTGCCCTCGATAGGTTTTCTATTTTACCAGTCTCATGATGGTAGTTGGGAGACCGAGTTATAGGATCAATTGCCATACTATCAAGGGGGGCTCTCGATGAGTAGCTTGATCGTATCGCTCGTTGAGAGCTCAAACCATTGCATCCTTGCATCAACTTTCTTGGTTCTTGTTTGGGTCTCTTTGAGAGTCTTAGAACTTATGGTCATCTTGAAGACAAGCTCGAGTTCATCGAAAACGGAGTTCACATGCATCTTCTATGATGTTTTCGATGTTGGAGATTTTGCCGGTTCTTCTCGGTTGGAGGTTTCCCTCCTCTTTTTGTTATGCATTCCTCCCCTGCCTCTTCTTACTATAACCAGTCGTTGTTTTGATGCTACTCGTCGTCTTGTATCCAACAAGTTTGAGTTTGCTCAATTCGGAGCTTGTATGAAGAAGTTATGGCAGTTCTTGTTTCTTGAGAGTGGCTTTTGTCTGGTCCCAACGGTAGTACCGCGAGCCCAAGCGGTAGTACCGCTTGAAGCTCTTAGCCGTAGTACCGTTGCAGTGTTGCTCTTCTACCGCCTCGATTTTGGGTCCTGCTCTTCTCGTGTTGGGTTCAGCGGCAGTAGGAGCGGTAGTACAGCTCTTGTGTGGTAGTGCCGCTCATTCTGCTCTACCTCTCTGGCAGTTTTTTAGCTCGTGTTTTTCTCTCTCGTTGGGGTGTTTTGACCATGCTAAGCGGTAGTACCGCTCCTCCAGCGGTAGTACCGCTCGTGTGCGGGCTGAGCACATAACGGTTGGATTTCCCCCCTCCTATAAAAGGGGGTCTTCTTCTTCAATGAACCTAATCCTTTAAGCTCGTGTTCTTCCTCCATTGTTGACCTTCTTCGAGCTTGCTAAATCTCAATCCCTCCATGGATTCTTGCTAGTTTTTGAGGGAAAAGAGAGAGGAGATCTAGATCCACATTTCCACCAATCACTTTCTCCTCTATGTGAGGGGAACCCCTTGGATCTAGATCTTGGAGTTCTTGGTGTTCTCCTTCTTGTTCTTCCTCTCATTTTCCTCCCTAGCATTAGTTGCTTCAATGGGATTTGAGAGAGAAGGACTTGGGCACTTCGTGTGCCCTTGCCATTGCATTTGGTGCATCAGTTTGAGTTCTCCACGGTGATACGTGGAAGTTACAAGTTGAGAAGCTTATTACTCTTGGGTGCTTGGTACCCTTGAGCTTGTTCCTCTTGGGTGCTTGGGCGCCCTAGACGGTTGGTGGTGCTCGGAGCTCAATCATTGTGGTGAAAAGCTCCGGGCAAGCGTCAGGGTCTCCAATTAGGTTGTGGAGATCGCTCCAAGCAATTTGACGGGTACCGGTGACCGCCCCCAAGGGTTGCCAAAGTGTATGGGTTCGGTGACTGCCCCCAAGGGTTGCCATTTGTACGGGTTCGGTGACCGCCCTCAAGGGTCCCTTAGTGGAATCACGGCATCTTGCATTGTGCGAGGGCGTGAGAAGATTACGGTGGCCCTAGTGGCTTCTTGGGGAGCATTGTGCCTCCACACCGCTCCAAACGGAGATTAGCATCCGCAAGGGTGTGAACTTCAGGATACATCATCGTCTCCACGTGCCTCGGTTATCTCTTACCCGAGCCCTTTACTTATGCACTTTACTTTGTGATAGCCATATTGTTTCTTGTCATATATCTTGCTATCACCTAGTAGTTTATCTTTCTTAGCATAAGTTGTTGGTGCACATAGGTGAGCCTAGTTGTTTTAGGTTTTGTGCTTGGCAAATTAACCGCTAGGTTTATTCCGCATTTGTTCAAGCCTAAACCGTAATTATTTTAAAGAACCTATTCACCCCCCCTCTAGGAGACATCCACGATCTTTCACAGAGCCTCGTCTCTCTTTGTTATGCTTAACCACCTAGAGAGTAAATATGTCGACTAGGGGATTAGGATTCTCTGACACTCTTAGTTTCGATGGCACAAATTTTGATATTTGGGTAATTCGCATGCTTAATCTCTTTAGGGTCATGGACCCAAATTTAGAGAGAATTGTAGATATGGGTTTTTTCTCCTCCAAAGGATCCCCTAAGATTATCTTTAGAGGATGAGAAAAACTCTTATCTCAATGCTCAAGCTTCTAATGTGCTTTTCGATGCTTTGAGCAATGTAGTTATATTTCAAATCATGCCGTTCCGGGATGCTCATGAGTTGTGGACAAAGCTTCAAGATAAATATGGCGTGTCCAAGTTTTGTGGGGATGATTGTTCTCCCTCCACCTCCGGTTGTATAGTCTTCTCAACTTCTTCTACTTCACCTACATGTGGTTTGCCACAAGGTAATGATATGGTGAGTAGTGTTGGTCATTGCAATGATGATAGTATGCTTATTGTGGATGATCCTTCATCACTATCTTATTGCAATGCTCCTTCCTTGGGCTTTAACACTTCGAGCACTCCAAATGTTTCACATGCTTGTGTTGATAGTCCTTGCATATCATGTAGAAATTGATTGACTAAATCTCATGATGATATGTTTACTATGTCTTGTTGCCATGATAAAAATGCATATATTTCCTCGAATTGTTGTGCTAACAATGTAGAGGAAACCCAACACCCCATGGAACAAGATGTGGTCTTGAATGGTGCTTTAACGGATCCTACTTCATCATCTATTGCATTTTGCCTTATGGCCAAGGCTTCAAAGGTATCTCCCACTTTGAATCCCAATATATCTTGTGATGATATTGATGATGGCAAGAGTGATGATGATGTTGATTATGATGAAGAGAATGATGATGTTGCCTCCTTAAAAATTAAGGGGAAATGATTTTTAAAGCGCTTCTTAAGAATAAAATTGCTCGTTCCAACTTCATGGAAATCATGTCTATTGCTATTGAGGGCAAGAAATATATTGATGAGTTGGAATCTCTTATTGAGGAGCATGAGATCACCATTGATAAAATGGAAGGTCATGAGCGTGATTACGCTAATGAGATCGCGGACCTCTCCCAAGCTCTCGAACTTGAACAAACCACCAAGGAATCTCTTGAGGAGACTTTTGCTCTAGAATTATCTAGAGTGAAGGAATCTCATGATAGAGCTATTGAGGTGGCCAATGTGTTTGAAACTAAAAATTAGAAGCTTGAAGTTGCGCATGCTAAACTCCTTGAGGACTTTGGGCACCTCAAAAATGGCTCAAGGGTCATTAAGAATGAGCTCATCAAACTCACCGAGTCTCATGCATAATTTAAAGCTTCATATTCAAAATAGCTTGCCAAGTTGTCTTCTCCTCTTGTTGCTAATGATGATGCTTGTGCTACTAACTCTATTACTTGTGAAGCATCCATTTTGAAGGAGAATGTTGAGCTTCGGGCTCAACTTGAGTTGCTATCTAGCAATTATGGGAAATTGGAAGAAAACCATGAAAAGCTCTCAAGCTCTCATGATGATCTTCTAGTATCCCATAATGAGCTAAAGATAGCTCATGGGGCCAGGATTTTTAAGGTAACATCTAGTGAGCCTCATGTGGATACTAGCACTACTTCTAGTCAAAATGCCATATTGCCATGTGCTAGTCCTTGTAATTCATCTACTCAGAATGTTGGTACATCTTGTGATGAATTGCTTTCCTTGCCTTGTTGCTCAAACGGCGAAGCTTATACTTCCTCTAGTACTTGTGTTGAGACTAACCATGTAGAGGAAATCAAAGAGCTCAAGGCCCAAGTCACTTCTTTGAAGAAAGACTTGGAAAAGAGTCATGAAGGGAAATCCACACTCAACAATATCTTGAGTGTGCAAAAATCCTCCAATTACAAAGGTGGACTTGGATTCAACTCCAATAAGAAGAAGAAGTCCAAGATGATCAAGAAGAAGGGCCAAGAACAAGTCAAGAATTCGGCCAAGATTATTTGCTTCAAGTGCAAAATTGAAGGGCATCATGTTAGATCTTGCCGATTGAAGAAGAAGGCCATGAGTGACAAGCAATAAGGGAAGAGGCCACAAGTTCAATCTCATGCTCAACCTCAAGTTGAAGAAAGGTCACTTCCCAAGAAGACTCAAGTTAATGCTTCTCTTGTTGAGAAATCAAGTGAGAAGAAAGTGAAGAGTAGACGTTGCTACTTATGTCATGAGAAAGGTCACATCGCTTCTTCATGCACTAGTGGTAACCTATCCAACCCAATTATTATTGATGATATCTATTCTCTTGGGAAGGATAAGGTTGGCAATGTGTTTGCCAAGTTTGTTGGTACTCAAAGTGGTTTGAAGCAAAGAACCATTTGGGTAGCCAATCCTATTGTGACTAACCTCTTAGGACCCAACTTGGTTGGGGACCAACAAGCTCAAACTTGATCAATAGGTGTTGTTGGAGGACATTGGAGACTTGGCTACATTATGAAGAATTAAGGGGACTTCATCATTCTTATTGTCTCAAGCCAAGTCATTCGGATTATCAAGTTTCTATCTTATATCCAATGTTCCTCCTTGCGGTAACTCGTGCTTAAATTGTTTACATTGAAAGTTACTTGCCCCTTTGCATGTTTGGCTTTGTTCCTTGCATGTGTTTGTATATGTTGTGCTTCCAACCTGATTATCTTGAGCAATCAAGTATGTGTGTGTTGGTTTGCACATCATGTACGTGTGTGTCGTTCGCTGAGCCTTTGTGCATCTTGGTCATATCTTAGTTGGCTCTTGTGAGAGATTAATGGAATATCCCATTATGGGGGAGTGATGTGCTTTGTGCACTTCACAATCCTATAAAGGTGGGTACATGGGGAATACCACTTAGTATTGATATTGCAAGCTTATCTAGTCACTATGTGGTATGTCTTCTCATGAGAAATTTAAATTCTAAATAGTCCATTAATTATCTCTTGTTGGATCCTTTTATTTGCCTCTTGTTTATCTTAATTGGTATCACTTTATGGGGGAGTAATATGCTATGTGTATATTACTAGCCTAGAAAATGTGTACATTTGAGATATTGTCACCTAGTGTTGTTATTGTAAATTATCTTGTTCCTAGGTGGCATGTTAGCTCTACAAGTTGCATTTTACTTGTGTTTGGTGTGAAGATGATGTTGGATATCCTTGTTATCTACCACCGGGAAATATTTCCATTTACTTCTTGTCTTATGACAATAGGTACTCACTTATGTGTGGTCGAAATTATTGATCATCTTTACATTGGCCTTTGCTTTTATTTGCCCTCATTTCTTGCCAAGATTGTGTCAACTCCCATTGTCTTCCATAACACTTGTGGATCTTGTTAATTTATTGATCTTGTCTAGTGTTTTCTAGATATAGTGAAAGTGGTGATCCCACCTTGTGCATTTTTTATTCAAATGCAAATTCTCTATAATGCATTAGTCTTGGGGGAGCTATCCTATTTTCTATAAAACACTCATCTTGCGATCCTTTCCAAGTGTGTGTTGGTGGAAGGCAAGCCGTTTTCGTTTTGGTACTTTGTGCCATCATGAAACTTTGTAGAGAGCTTGGTTTGTTTGGAACCATCCTCTCTTTTGGGAGTTTGATATCTTTTTTTGAGTGTGCCAATGGATATCTCATTCCTTGTTGTATATTTTTGATATCCTCCAAGTAATGATTTATTCATTTGGTATCTTTTCTTCTCTTGGCATTTCCTTGTCATTTGGTATCGGTTCTTGAAAGTCTTGAGCATGCATATTTACTTCATGTAGTATCTTTGGCATGCTTCCTTTCTTTAACCCAATATATAGGGGAAACTCCTCCTAGTCTCAAATTGGATGAGATGTGCATGAAATTCATTTTCATATCTATATGCACATATCTATGTGGAGTTTGTCCTATATATTGGTGTTTCTAACTCTTTGGTCCCAATGAGTTTGGGTACCATTTTGTTTGTGTTGTTTTTCTAGGAACAATTGGAGATACATTGGATGCTCAGCTCACTCACAAGGAAGGTGTTGTCATCATGTGCATACTGGAGTCGAGCTACGATGATCAATGAACTACTATCTACCTTCAATTGGTATCTACTACATCCTTCCAATGTTAACTCGGTAACAAGTATCTTCTTATTCTTCATGCACACATTTCTTGCATCAACCTTGTGTAGGTTGTATCATGGCATGTTATTCTTTCATTCTTGTGATACTTGTTTCCTTTCTCAAAGTATCCCAACAATGATCTCTTGTTGCTAGTTGTGATGTCTTTGTTGTTCGTGTGTGGACTTCATTTATATACAATAAGACCATATCTAGCCATGTGCTATGCTTCCAAGCAAATATCTTATGGGTATATGTATGACCTCCCTATGGATATCTTGTTCCTTGTGTTGTAATTATTTCGGATGTACATCCTTCTTTGTAGATATTGTCTACCTAGAATCTTATACACTTGAGAGAAGTTGCATATCTAGATGATATCCTTTCTTTCACGTCCACCTTGTCTTTCTTATGTTATTTCTTTGGTGGCTCCGTGAGAGCTTTTGCCTTGAGTGTGTGTCTTATCTCGTTGCATCTTGATGCACTCTTGTGTGGTGAAGATTATTTTCCTCATGCTTATCTTTACGAGGCTTTTCCCATCTTAATTAGTATCCCTCGTCTTGATGAGGATTTCATCTTCTATCTTCACCATGGGTTGTCACAAGCATAGGTTCTTCATATGCTTATTAGTAAGCTTGTGAACCAATTTGCTAGTTGTGTGTGGGAATGATAGGTCGTGCACCGTGTGCCTCATTCTTTCAAGACTTTATTGATGCTTAATGCTCATCCGTACATTTGTCTTCTCAAGTGCATTGCCTTGACTGACTCACATCATTTTGGTTTAGCTCATTCTTCAGTTGCCTCTTTTACTTGTTGCTCAACCATGTGTTTGTTGCAAGTACTAGGCTTAGTTTCCTATATGCTCACTTGCACTTGTTGTTAGTTTCTATTGATTTTGGGGGAGCTATGATCCTATTTTGTGCATTTATATCCAAATACAAATATCCTTATGTGTGCACAAATCATGGGGAACTTCTCTAGTTTCTCTAGAACACTCCTTTAGTCATATCATAATATCCTTTATTCATGTGGCTCGTAGGATCATTGGCCTAGTTGGTTCAATTGGTATCTTTTGATAGCTTACTTCAATTGGTATCTTTTGATTGTTTGATTGCTTGTGTCTTTCTTTGTAATGTCCTTGTGGCATATCATTCCTTTAGCAATCTTGGTGCCTCAATATAGTTGGTCTCCCTCCAAGTATTACCGTTGGATATGTGTACTGCATTCCACTCTCTTGTTGAGAAATACACAATTTATGGAGGAACTCAATCTATATTGGCCTTCTAAGCTTTTCGCCCATTTTGGCAATCGATGTCAATGGGGGAGAAGTTTCAGAGAGTTTAGTGGAGAAGTCTTTAGAGTTTTCTCCTTTCTTTGATTTTTTTCCTAAGCATTTGCATCTCATACGCATGCATCATTGGTTGTTGCATTGCATGGTGATGCATAATTCCTTGTATAAACTCTCTTGAAAGTGATTGTCATCAATTACCGGTGATGCATAATTCTTTGTATAAACACTCTTGAAAGTGATTGTCATCAATTACCAAAATGGGGGAGACTGAAAGAACATGCGGTGCCCCCATGTTTGGTTTTGGTAATTGATGACAATCTCTATGGACTAATGGTTGCCTTGAGTTATATTTGAAGGTTTTGTCCATAGGCTTTTCTTGGAGTACATGTGTTGGTTTCAAGGAGAGTTGGTGTCGACCAAGGTGCTATTCAAGGAATTATCCAAAGATTGGTCATGTGAGAGTTGAGCTTATTGCAAGCATGTCTTGAAGAAGATTGTGTGATCATTCATGTCTACCTGCAAGACATCATCCAAATGAAGAGAATTGAAAAGATTCAAGGTTGATAAAGATTAAGTCAAGAATGAATCAAGTTGATCAACACACGAAGCATACAAGATGTACTGAGGGATCAAGTGATCCCATGATATGGTAAGCATTGTCCATTGCATTTTGTGTACTAACCCATGGTCTATGTGAGAGTCTATGTGGGGTTAGGTACGTGTCCATGGGCTTGCGTCAAGAGGATGATATCATACAACCCATGGGAAGGATGACATCAAGTGGTGATCGTCATCAAGATTGCCGTGTGCAAGTTCAAGTGGAGAATCACGAAGAGATCAAGTGCTTGAAGCTTGCCATCCATTGTGGTGTCAATGGACTTGTGAAGATGTGCCGAAGAGTGGCTCACCCATAGTGGAGTATGGGGGAGCAATCATCTAGTCTCCATCGACCCAACGCAATCAAGAAAGGTGGTCCATCTTGAGGAGGACAAGATCATCATCATCTAGCTCAAGTGGATCATGTGCAAGGCAAAGGTTTGCCCTTGATAGGTTTTCTATTTTACCGGTCTCATAATGGTAGTTGGGAGATCGGGTTATAGGATCAATTGCCATACTATCAAGGGGGGCTCTCGATGAGTAGTTTGATCGTATCGTTCGTTGAAAGCTCAAACCATTGCATCCTTGCATCATCTTTCTTGGTTCTTGTTTGGGTCTCTTTGAGAGTCTTAGAGCTTATGGTCATCTTGATGACAAGCTCGAGTTCATCGAAAACGGAGTTCACATGCATCTTCTATAATGTTTTCGATGTTGGAGATTTTGCCGGTTCTTCTCGGTTGGAGGTTGGCAATGTGTTTGCCAAGTTTGTTTCCCTCCTCTTTTTGTTAGGCATTCCTCCCCTGGCTCTTCAGCGGCAGTAGGAGCGGCAGTAGGAGCGATAGTACCGCTCTTGTGCGGTAGTACCGCTGGGCCAAGCGGCAGTACCGTTGCGGCCAACGGTAGTACCACTGGCTACATCGGTAGTGCCGCTCATTCTGCTCTACCTCTCTGGTAGTTTTTCAGCTCGTGTTTTTCTCTCTCGTTGGGGTGTTTTGACCATGCTAAGTGGTAGTACCGCTCCTCCAGCGGTAGTACCGCTCGTGTGCGGGCTGAGCACATAACGGTTGGATTTCCCCCCTCCTATAAAAGGGGGTCTTCTTCCCCAATGAACCTAATCCTTTGAGCTCATGTCCTTCCCCCATTGTTGACCTTCTTCGAGCTTGCTAACTCTCAATCCCTTTATGGATTCTTGCTAGTTTTTAAGGGAAAAGAGAGAGGAGATCTAGATCCACATTTCCACCAATCACTTTCTCCTCTATGTGAAGGGAACCCCTTGGATCTAGATCTTGGAGTTCTTGGTGTTCTCATTCTTGGTTTTCCTCTCATTTTCCTCCCTAGCATTAGTTGCTTCGATGGGATTTGAGAGAGAAGGACTTGGGCACTCCGTGTGCCCTTGCCATTGCATCGGTTTGAGTACTCCACAGTGATACGTGGAAGTTACAAGTTGAGAAGCTTATTACTCTTGGGTGCTTGGTACCCTTGAACTTGTTCCTCTTGGGTGCTTGGGCGCCCTAGATGGTTGGTGGTGCTCGGAGCTCAATCATTGTGGTGTAAAGCTCCGGGCAAGCGTCAGGGTCTCCAATTAGGTTGTGGAGATCGCCCCGAGCAATTTGACGGGTACCGGTGACCGCCTCCGAGGGTTGCCAAAGTGTACGGGTTCGGTGACCGCCCCCAAGGGTTGCCATTTGTACGGGTTCGGTGACCGCCCTCAAGGGTCCTTTAGTGGAATCACGGCATCTTGCATTGTGCGAGGGCGTGAGGAGATTACGGTGGCCCTAGTGGCTTCTTGAGGAGCATTGTGCCTCCACACCGCTCCAAACAGAGATTAGCATCCGCAAGGGTGTGAACTTCGGGATACATCATCGTCTCCGCGTGCCTCGGTTATCTCTTACCCGAGCCTTTTATTTATGTACTTTACTTTGTGATAGCCATATTGTTTCTTGTCATATATCTTGCTATCACCTAATAGTTTATCTTGCTTAGCATAAGTTGTTGGTGCACATAGGTGAGCCTAGTTGTTTTAGATTTTGTGCTTGGCAAATGAACCGCTAGTTTTATTCCGCATTTGTTCAAGCCTAAACCGTAATTATTTTAAAGCGCCTATTCACCCCCCTCTAGGCGACATCCACGATATTTCACCATCTCCGGAGCAGTGCAGGACCAGCCCCACCCCTGGCCCATCAGGCCCAGATGGAACGCGGCCACCGGCTCCTCCTCCCTCCTCTCCTCCTCCTTGACAGCCACCATTTGCAGCTCGGGGAAGGCGACGTCGCCGACGGCAGAGAGTGCCATCGCCTGCTCCAAGCCGTCCCATTGGCGCTCGTCGTGGGTGTACATGGAGTCGTCCATGACACGCTGCACGAGCCGGGCCTCCTCCTCCGCTGTCATGCGAGGAGGTGGAGGTGGTGACGGAGACGGGGAAGGAGACGGCGTGGGCGTGAGGCCACGCACGCGCGTACGCCCGCGCACCTCTCGACGTGGCCGCCGCGGCCCCGACATCGTGCCGGCGAAGTATGACGCGCAGCGCGTGTTGTGCTCGTCCCGGAGCCACGTGTCCCAGAGGTCGGAATCTGGGGGCGTACCTGTCGTCGTAGAACAGGTCGTCGGGGAGGAGGCGGCGGCGGCGCTCGATCTCATCGCTGCGCGCGCAGCAGCTCGCCGGCACAGGCGGGATCGGGATCCGGTCGGCGCTGAGGTGCCATCCGTTGGGGAGGTGGACGTCGCTCCACGGGACCGGCGTCCTCGTCTCCCAGTAAGTCCGGCACACGTCCGTCGCGAGGTACTGCCGGTCGCGCTCGCCGGCGGGCCTAGGGTTGATGGTGAAGGGGGCCGGCGCGGGGGCTCGACGGGAGGAGCGCGGCGGAGACACGGGCGGAGACGCGGGCTCTTCCTTCTTCACGGAGCCGCGACGGCGCCCCGAGGAGGAGCCGGCCTCACGGTCGTGCTTCCCCTTGCGGTTCCAGAAGCCCATGGCGAGGTGGTCGGCCGGCGAGCTCGAGGACAATGGAGAGCTTCGGCTAGGGTTCGGCACTGTCGGGTTTCGAGGAGGCCGCGGGGTGGCGTGGGGCAGTGTGGACGACGATCGGTCCACGCTTCCCACTTAAAGAAGGATGGCGACCGTCCGATGTGCGGATGGCAGGTGGGGCCGCCCGCTCGTGCGCATTGATGTGGGCCGGTGGGAGGTAGGTGGCCGCCTGCCACGCGGCCCCGACGCGGACGAGGCGCACGTCCGTTTGGTGTCCGTCGCAGCAAGTTTGCACTCGAAATGGATCGGCCCGGATACAAAACGGACAGGATGGGTTCGGACCGTCGCGCGCTGGGCCGCCTCGTTTGTTCTTTTTGCCCCAAACGAACGGGGCCGGACAAGATAGGGTCGCGCGATGGAGTTGGCCTTATGTGTTGGAAGCAAAGTCCAGTGTTGTTATTGTTTGAGGTTGTGCAGATGGAGTGGGTAGTGACAACTGACAAGGCCGAAAGATCCTTGATCAGGCGCGCGCGCACCTGAACTGAACGAATCGTGGGGCCACTTGTGTTGGAATGATTGTTCGTTTCGGCACACCGAATCAAGATGCATTTGGCCATGTTTCTGCAACCCCCAAATAAGGATACCCTCCAAGTAGCTAGGCGTATATGTTGATGCAAGTAGCCCACTGCTGGTTACGATATGCTCCACGAGTAATCGTGTTATCTAAGTGATAAGTATGCTTTTTGGAGATTGGATTGGTGCCTAATTGATTTCAGACAGCCGATTGTGGTATCCTAGCTTAGCATCCTGTGCAGGAGTAAGAGACGGTCGCTAGTGCTCGCCGCGCTGACCTACCTAGCAAAGCGGGTCTCCACTTTAACTGGGACACGGGCTTTCAGTCGAGCAGGGCAGTCCAGCGCGCGGCAGCGCGACACGTAAACGCCGTTGTTTTCAGGCGACAGAAGGCGCACCCGGAAAGGAGGCGGGCCTTCTCGATCTTCTCCGCCCACTCTGCCGCGGAGCCAGGCCACAAGCACAAGCAGGCCACGCCGAGGACGCGATGGACGGCCGCGCCCACATGCCGTTCCAGGGCGTGGGGATGCACCACGGCTCCACTACTTCCACATGTTTATGTGTGATCCTCCGCGTCCCCGCCAGTACGCGACGCCCATACATCTCAGCCTTTTCGGATTCCGATGAAATGATCATGCACGCCGCCGTAGGGTCGCTGTTCCGGGCATTTGGTTGGGTTCCTGCCGAAAGAAGCCCCGCAAGCAGGGGCGAATCTAATAGGGGGCTTTTAACAGGCTTGAGCCCCCCTCCAGCACTGAAAAACGTTTTTTATACTAGTCTTCAGGCCCAATTCAGTCATTTGCCAACCCAACCTTTGAGCCTACTTTTTATTTTTTGTCTAGATTCGCCACTGCCCGCAAGGACCCACGTACTCCGCCCGCATGCATTGAGTAAAGTCTGAAAAAAACCATGAGGTTGTAGAGGCCGACATGAATAAATCCCCACCTCTAAATCCTGAAGTTGATACCCTATACTCTTTGATCCCGGTCTATCTTGACCCTAGATATGTTTGGCACACTGGAAAAGCACAATCCTGATCGGAAACTCTCTTCTCTCACGGTTGCGTGGGTCAAGCCACATCTTCTTCCTTGCGCACACCTCTCTCCTACTGTTACCTTTCCTCACAGATCCATCTATGTCTATCGGGTAGATGCTCCAGGGAAGGTGGCGGCGAGTTGACGAGCTATAGCCTGCAGGATGCATCGGCGGGAGTAGATGCATCCGGGGCGAGCCTGCTGTCATATGGTGAGCAAGGAGGCGATGATGGCGGTGGCAGCCATGTGCATGAAAAATTGACAACCAAGGCAGCTGAGGAGCTAGGACGCCAACGGAGAGGAGTTGTTTGCCATCAAAAGGACGAAGGCCGTCATCAGGGATCACCGGACGAGGCTCGACATCTCCCTCGGCTTCGTTGACGTCGTCTGTCTACGGGCCGCCGCCGTCCGCAACGAGAAGCTCCTGCCAAAAATCACGAAGGTAAGGCGTCAGGGGTACATCGCCGCTGCTGAGGCCGATGCATGCGGCCACCGCGGCGGGCGCACTCGCGGCAGAGCACTGCGGCTGGCGCGTGACCTAGAGGCCTGTGTCGAGTTGCAGCGACGACGGTGCTCTGGGATGGGTCTCGAGCTACGTCAAGGACCCCATCTCGCTGCAGCGCCGCTAGCCCCTGCTCCTGACGTCGCAGTGGCTTGACATCTTGCTATGGCCGCCTCCCGCTGCATCTTAGCAGACGTGGTCTGTGGGCACGCGCGACAAGGGGGACGATGACTACAACCACCTAGCTTCTTTGTATTCACGACGATATCAACAAGCACCGACTCAGGATCGAAGTTCCGCCGGAAGACACACACGTACATGGATGGCTTGATGTATGACTGAACTAGTACATGAGTCTGGTTTGGTTGATTAGATGATCTCTTCTGGATACACGCACACAAGACGCCGGACACGGATAGATTGCAACAGGCCCTGTGATGCATAATGTTTTTCTTGTCTTTTCATAATAATCGAAATGTAGTTCACAGTTAATCTCGACAGCGCCAACAATCAGTCGATGGACACCGACACCGCGGCCATGCTCGCCACCGAGGAGATGCATATGATAGGTGGGTCTATATTGTAAGTCACAGTAAAAATCAATCCCGGCTAGGATCATGCCTTCCTATTACAACAAACAAGATTTTACTCATACACAGCTTGGATTGACTGGAATCTGTAAATACTTAGTACCAACTTCAGGGATTTGAAGATGAGGGTTTGTTCCCGTCGGCATCTATAATCTCAAAGTTTATTTTAGACTTTACTCAGCATCATGTTGGGTTGGGTTGGGTTGGGCGGCTGCGGCACTGACCGGGACGTGCGAGCAAAAGTGTCCAGGGCATAGGGGCATTGTAGGCAAAATTTCATGTTTTGGCCCTTTTCTGATATCTACGCGAGATCTGATTCTAGTTTAATTTTTTTTTTGAGATCTGACCCTTTTGCTACCGCCAGGGTCCATGACGGTAGGATGTAACACTCTACCGTCAAGGACCTTGACGGTAGAAAACATCCCTACCGCCAAACAAAATGACGGTAACATGTACAACCTTAGCGTCAAGGTACTCGGCAAGTAGGCACAAGTACACACGGTGTTCAATACTTAGCAAAATTTCACGATAGAGTGTGCAACCCTATTGCCAGGGACCTTGGCGGTAGGCAGTTATACCCCACTGTCATGGACCCTGACAATAGCAAAAGAGTTAGATCACAAAAAATTTCAAACTAGCGCTAGATTTCGAATAGGTGTCGAAAAAGGGTCAAAACACAAAATTTAGCCGCCATCGTATTGGAATGCCGGATTGCATGAACTGTTTACTCTGTCTTTTCTTTTCGTTTCTTGGTTCACGGTGGAAAGGAGGCAGTACCGACGCATGCCGTCCGCATGCGCCCAGCGCGCACTCACGCGTGGCGGTTCACAAAGCTGTGTCCCGTCATGGGCATATGCGGTTCATCTGTTGCTCCAACTTTGCTACAAGTACAAAGCTGAGCGTAGTCTTGGTACGAGTATACGGACGGAAGATGAGCATGTGTGGCTTACAGACCTGCCCCTTGATGTAATCGGTGCTGTCGCCGGTGATTTAGCCGTGCGCACTAGCTAATGAAATGCATAATGTTTCATATATAAAAAAAACTGAGCGATTTCAGTCGAATAGTTACTGTGCGAGGTGCTCTCGGGACAACAGAGTCAGCTCTCTTTTTTCTTTTTGCGAGATGGCATCAAAGTCAACTCACTGAAGCAAATTAAAACAACATATTTACCAACTGAAAGTTTTCTTGACTAAACCAAACAATTAGCTAATTGTATTTACACCAATGACCCGTCTTCATGTATCTAAATAAACACAAGACATTTGCAACAGATCAAAAATATTGGAAGAAATGCAAACAACATCGATGGGTCATAAAACTGTAAGTCCCGTCAACGTTTTTCTAACTCGGCGTTTCTCTTTTTGTGTATTGATTTTTTAAATGACTAGTGAAAACATTGCAGAAGATTGAGTGTTGACGTATAATGTGTTGTCTAGTCTATTGCATCAGATCAGTCTTATGGTTGCATTATCTAGAGCATGCATTTTTATATGGTATCAGAGCTAAGAAGTCTTGAGTTTAAGATTCGGCTAACGCAATTAAATTGCAGCCCACTTTCGGTCCACGTTTAGACTTGAGGGAGCCACACGTGAGAAAGAGTGTTGACGTATAATGTGTTGTCTAGTCTCTTCCATCAAATCGGTCTTTTGATTACATTAACTAGAGCATGCACTTTTACACTGAGCCTACACAAGTTGGGCTAGTAACCTCGAAGGTTTTGAAAAGCCGCTTGAACGGCCTACTCGAATAGTCAAGGTTCTGATATATCCCTGAAGCGCCGTGGTTAGGGGACACACCCTCTGCATGCCAAGTCGTTGATTCACCGTCTCCTAGTCGTATCGGTGACGAAGAAGACCGGCGAAAGGAATGGATATGAGAACCCATGAAAACTCAATTGGAACCATCGTCGCCACAACCCCCCACCAAACAAGAAGCATTGGACAACAATCTACGAGATTTGATTCCATCAATCTACGGAACTAAAACACCACAAGATCTCCAGGTGGATCGTGTCAGGCATAACGACAACACCAGGACCAAGACAACGTTGTGGACTTCTATGCTCCATTACCACCCTTGGGTAGTCGGATCAATCATTCCATATTATATCCAATGTCAGAATCAGACATGTGGATAGTATCAAATATCTTTGTTCGAAAAACAAGTGGTAACATCCATTTTCTGTCGAATGTGTTCCAGTTTCACCATGATTGTTACTATATACTGTTATTAAATGGAAAACCCAACAAATATATAACATGGAAAAAATAAGCTTCAATAATTGATTGTTCATAATTAACTACCCCACCCCTATGTCTATTAGTATTGCAATGTTATACTCCCTCCGTTTTTATTTACTCCCCATATTAGCTTTGATCTAAGTCAAACTTTATAAAGTTTGACCAAGTTTATCGAAAACAATCTAAACTATCACAATAACAAATATATATAATATGAAAATATATTGAATGATGATTCTAATGGCATTGATTTGCTATTGTGGATGTTAATATTTTTTTGGTATTAACTTGGTCAAAGTTTACAAAGTTTGGCTCGAGACAAAGCTAATATGCGAAGTAAATAAAAACGGAGGGAGTATCTACTTGAATTATGTATGATTCCCTACTTGAATTCTATTTGATAGAATTAGCACCAAAAGTTGTTCGGTCGATCATACAAAAACTAAATCATTTTTGTCGAGAGGGTTGAGTTAATGATTTTTTAATGTGAAACATTTTGCAAAAGGATAGTATGAAAAATACCTATAAACTTTACCTTTACAAATTGAACAACCTGCATTTGAGAAAAAGGTAAGGACCACAATCCCTTAAATTTACTGTTGAAACTCTTTGAAGAAGCCATGTGTTTTTCACAAGCATTTGACAATTAGAAATTGTCAAAATCTAACAAAAAATGTAAGCTTTTTTTTGCATGATAATATGTGTATCATTCATTTAATAAGATCATTTGCTCTCTCCCCCTCCCAAGTCACCCCTATGTGGCGGCCGGAAGGCCCCCAGACCCCGTTGACCCGCCTCCCCCTCTCCTCCTCCTCGTCCTCCCTCGCCACCGCCCGAGGGCGCGGCCAGGCGAAGCCTTGCCGTCGCCGGTGGCGGCGGGGACTCGGGGCCCTCCCACTCATGAGGGACTGGCGTGGGTCGGAGCCCCCGGGCCAGAGCGTGGCATGCGGCCGGGCGTCACAGTGGGGGGTGGCAGCGTGCTACTTCTTGAGCTTGCGTTGGTTTTTCCCTTGAAGAGAAAAGGGCGATGGAGCAAAGTAGAGATAAGTATTTCCCTCGGTTAGAGAACCAAGGTATCAATCCAGTAGGAGACAACGCACAAATCACCTAATACCTGCACAAACAATCAAACAACTTGCACCCAACGCGATAAAGGGGTTGTCAATGCCTTCACGGTCACTTGCAAAAGTGAGATCTAATAGAGGTAGATGAAACTAAACAAACGATAAAGTAATTATTTTTGGGTTTTTTGGTTTATGGAACGCAAAGTAAAAGATTGCAAAATAGTAGATCGGAAACTTATATGATGGAAAATAGACCAGGGGGGCATACATTTCACTAGAGGCTTCTATCAAGATAGCAAATAATATGGTGAGTGAACAAATTACTGTCGAGCAATTGATAAAAAGCTCAAAGTTATGACGATATCTAAGGCAATGATTATGAAATATAGGTATCATGTTCGTGTCAAGTAGACCGGAACGATTCTGCATCTACTACTATTACTCCACACATCGACCGACTCCTGCCTGCATCTTGAGTATTAAGTTCATAAAGAACAGAGTAACGCATTAACTAAGATGACATGATGTAGAGGAATAAACTCAAGTAATATGATGTAAATCCCATCTTTTTATCCTTGATGGAAACAATACAATACATGCCTTGCTGCCCCTACTGTCACTGGGAAAGGACACCGCAAGATTGAACCCAAAGCTAAGCACTTCTCCGATTGCAAGAAAAACCAATCTAGTTGGCCAAACCAAACCGATAGTTCGAAGAGAATTACAAAGATATCAAATCATGCATATAAGAATCAGAGAAGATTCAAGTAAAATTCATAGATAAGCTGATCATAAATCCACAATTCATCGGATCTCGACAAACACACCGCAAAAGAAGAATACATTGGATAGATCTCCAAGAACATCGAGGAGAACATGGTATTGAGAATCGAAGAGAGAGAAGAAGCCATCTAGCTACTAGCTTGGACCCGTAGGTCTGAGGTAAACTACTCACACTTCATCAGAAGGGCAATAGAGTTGATGTACACTACAGGAAATATGTCAACTTGTGACCTTCTCTTAGTGACCCCAACTGAATTGGTCGTAAATCCATGTCCATTTCGCTTGGAAGGGCTCAAACCCTGAAATTGCTTACACCAAATGGTCACAAAGCAGACAAGAGTGGCCAATGACCTTATTTCTACCTGATTACGACCAATATAAATGGTCATGAGGTTGTGAACGTGGATGCATTGGTACTTATTGCTATGATTAGGCGCCACCTCATCAGTTTTGCCTATGTGTCATGTCCATGTGTCAATTTTTGCCCTAGGTTGTGAAGCAACCTATATTTCTGTCATTCCCAAAATTCCCCCAAAAAATTGGGCGTTCTTTACTATCCAAATCATTGCCTCATGACAATATTCAACTCCATTTGCCTTGTAAATCTTCCTCGCCAAATTTCCAAAGTTTTTGTTCAACTCGAACTGTTGTGAAGGAAGTACTAGCTAAGCATATCCTAATGAGCTGAATTTTTGCCACATCTTCTATATTCCCAAATCATTGCTCTCCACAAAATATGAGCCCCATCTAATAATACATGTGTGGCTTCAACATTCATATTTCTGTCTAGTGTGGTATGTTGCAAAGCAAGTGACACCTAGGCTCCTCCATTTGAGCTGCAAAATTTCCAAGATAGTGTCTTTAGTAGATGATCATCCTCGGCCAAAACTCAGGCCCATTGGCCATGTGCATTTTCCGTACCACTAATCAAACACTTGGGCGCTAATTCATGTTTGAGCATTGTTCGTTCTCCTCGTGAGATTCTTTTTTTTATTTTCTTCCAAGTATCTACCTGAGGAGTGCCAAACCTACTAGACATGCCTAGGCTTCCTAGACCGCATGGCAACGCCACGGTCATGCGGTGACCACGCGACGGGCATGCGAGACTACACGCTTTGGAGTTGGGGCCCTGGGCCACCATCCAAACCTCAACGTATCACCACCAAACCATGTATTTATGCTTAAATAGATACTTATGTACCTAGAAATGATTTTTGGAAAAAATAAAGAGCAAACTATAAGGCAGCTGCAGTTCAAATTTGACCCGCTTCCTACTGAATCAGCGGAAATTTGTCTTTTTCACCAGAGGTGGATAAAACTTTTCTACACCCAACCATTTTGTCAATTGTGCATTAAACATGGCCTAGTATTTTATAAAATTGATTTAGTCCGTTTTTGCAACAATTATTTGGTAGTTCCTTCACAAAAACCTCATCGCGGGCACTCGAAAAATGGAAAATGAATTTTCCGTGCAAAGAAAATGAAAACTCCCTTAGGCAACATTGTTTGGAATTCCAATATGCACCCTTGTGCACAATATGAGGTCATTTTAACAAACTATGCCATGAATGTGGCCATAAGATTGATTATTTGGCTTTAAAGCCATGAATCTTCACGCATGATAACTCATTTCTGAGAACACTTTTTTTAAATTATTACCGTATTACAAGTTTATTATTTTTCCTGGAAACTTGGTCACATATGATGACACAATGCGAAGGTTTTCCAATTTTTTGATTTTGTTTTGAATTTTTATGCCTGTTTCAAAATGCGGTCAAAACAGCGGGAATGACCGTTCCTAGCTAGTGGTTGAATCTTGGAATTTTTTTTGTGTTTCTATGATTAAATAGATACCTATGTACATAGAAATTATTTTTGGAAAAAAATAAAGAGCAAACAATGAGGCAGCCGCACTTCAAATTTTACCCGCTTCCGTCTGAATCGGCAGAAATTTGTCTTTTTCATGAGAGGTGGATCAAATATTTTGACACCCAACCATTTGGTCAATTGTGCATTAAATATGACCTATTATTTTATAAAAATGATTTGGTCCAATATTGCAACAAATATATGGTAGGTCCTTCACAAAAAAAAACTCATTTCGGGCACTCGGAAAATAGAAAATGAATTTTTCGTCCAAAGAAAATGAAAACTTCCTTAGGAAACATTGTTTGGAATTCCAAGATGCACCCTTGTGCATAATATGAGATCATTTGAACAAACTATGCCATGAGTGTGGCCATAAGATTGATCATTTGGCTTGAAAGCCATTGATCTCCATACATGATAGCTCGTTTCTGAGAACACTTTTTTAAATAATTACCGTATTACAAGTTTATTATTTTTCCTGTAAACTTGGTCACATATAATGACACAATGCGAAGGTTTTCCATTTTTTTTATTTTTTTGAATTTTTTATGCCCGTTTCAAAATGCGGTCAAAACGGCGGGAATGACCGTTCCTAGCTAGTGGTTGAATCTTGGAAAAAATTGTGTTTCTCTGATTATATAGATACCTATGTACCTAGAAATGATTTTTGGAAAAAATAAAGAGCAAACTATGAGGCAGCCGCAGTTCAAATTTTACCCGCTTCCTTCTAAATCGGCGGAAATTTGTCTTTTTCATGAGAGGTGGATAAAATCTTTTGACACTCAACAATTTGGTCAATTGTGCATTAAATATGGCCTATTATTTTATAAAAATGATTTGGTCCAATATTGCAACAAATATATGGTAGATCCTTCATAAAAAAACTCATTTTGGGCACTTAGAAAATAGAAAATGAATTTTTTGTCCAAAGAAAATGAAAACTTCCTTAGGAAACATTGTCTAGAATTCCAAGATGCACCCTTGTGCACAATATGAGATCATTTGAACAAATTATGTCATGAGTGTGGCTATAAGATTGATCATTTGGCTTGAAAGCCATTGATCCCCACACACGATAGCTCGTTTCTGAGAACATTTTTTTAAAATAATTACCGTATTACAAGTTTATTATTTTTCCTGGTAACTTGGTCACATATAATGACACAATGCGAAGGTTTTCCAATTTTTTGATTTTATTTGAATTTTTTATGCCCGTTTCAAAATGCGGTCAAAACGGCGGGCATGGCCGTTCCTAGCTAGTGGTTGAATCTTGGAAAACTTTTTGTGTTTCTCTGATTAAATAGATACCTATGTACCTAGAAATGATTTTTGGAAAAAATAAAGAGCAAACTATGAGGCAGCTGCAGTTCAAATTTGACCCGCTTCCTACTGAATCGGTGGGAATTTTTCTTTTTCACCAGAGGTGGATCAAAACTTTTGACACCCAACCATTTTGTCAATTGTGCATTAAATATGGCCTAGTATTTTATAAAATTGATTTGGTCCAATTTTGCAACAAATATATGGTAGGTCCTTCACAAAAAAACTCATTTCGGGCACTCAGAAAATAGAAAATGAATTTTATGTGCAAAGAAAATGAAAACTCCCTTAGGCAACATTGTTTGGAATTCCAAGATGCACCCTTGTGCACAATACGAGATCATTTGAACAAACTATACGTGGTTAATATGTTGAATGTTTGCCCTAAATAAGAGGATAAAACTAGAAAAGAAACATAACCTGAATTCTGACTGGTGAAATCCATTGTGGCATGGATCGATGACGTGGCAAACATCCGTCCATCCGTCCATCCATACATCCATCCATCCGTCCATCCAACCCACTGCAGCCTCTCTCTCTCGCACACACACGCCTGAACCCTGGCCGATCCAGATCCCTCCCCGCCCCTACTCCTCTCCCCCGATCCAGATCCCTCCGCCGCTGCCCCGTCCTCCCCTTCCTTCCGCCGCCCACCTCTCCCCTCGCCTCTAACACCCACCTGATCTCCCCTCGCCGTCGGTCTGCAACCATCTGCACCCTCCCCTCCCCTCCACTCATCACAAGACAAGAGAAGGGGAGGGAGCTCTGTCGCCGGCGGCCATGGCGCGCCTCTTCCCCGTCCCAGATTAGATCCAGCACGTCCCCAACCGCATCCATCCGTCAGAGGCACTGGAGGCGCACTGAGTGGGCCGACGCATCACGTGCCGAGCCATCTATGCGGTTCTACTGGGCGGCGACCCGACGATGTCCGGCGCGCTGCTCACCCGTCGGCCTCCAACGCCGACCAGGCAGCCGCTGAGGCCGCTCCCATCGCCTCCGCGTGTTGCGCCTCTCCTCGTCGCTCACGGCGACAGCCACCGCCGTCGAGCTCTGCGCCATGGCAGCGGTCCTCCTCCGCAAACTCCTCCCCCCGACGGCCCCATCGTACCCGCCTACCGCAGCGCCGCAAGAGCATGTACACCGCTGGCCCGCTGCCCTTCACCTCCAAGGAGTTCCACATCACCATGCTCAAGGAGGACGATGGCTCCAGCCAGAAGAGGTGAGCCACCTCCGTCACCCCTCCATCCACCAGCGCCACCATCTCCAGCCACCGCCTCCATCAGCACCAGCCTCCTCACACCACGCCTCCCACCAGACAGAGGGGCGGTCGTGCCTGGTGTCCCGCGCGACTTCCACTGAACGCTGCCGCCTCTGCTGCTCCTCCCCTCACCATGCATATTGTCTGCTTCGCCCAACGCCTAGATGGCAGCAGCCAGCCAAGACCGCGATCGCATGTGACCACTGCAGCCAGCCTAGATGACTGCTTCCACTTCAGTTTGATACATATATGCAATACATGCTTAGGAATCCAATGATAGACGTGTAAATGACTTGCATAGTGTGTGCTTGCGGGTGCAAAGGATGCCTAGCTAGTGATTTTCAACATTGTGATTCCTTATGCATTTGTCCCAGTAGCACTAACCACACACACCAAACATTGCAGTAATATTATCTTCGTATAATATATCTAGAAACCATGTAGGTTGCATTTACTTCTATTCTATTGTTGCATATTTCTACAAGGTTATGTGCTGTCAATTCAAAACAGAGAACATGTGTGGATCCATTTCTGTCATATGGCCTTATGGAGTATGCATGTCACTATGTGATTGTCTACCCGTAGATTCAGATCACCACACCCTCGGCCACTCTTATATGCTTTGCATTGATTAGAATAACAATTCACATCTGTCTATCCAGTAGCACCAAGCACTATCCACTATTTCTTCGCCCACCTGTAGCTAGCTGCCTAACTACGACCCTGCAGATCTAGTTGTTATCTTAGCGTTTCGACTTTCAAAGTTACTGCATGATGCGTGTCGTGCCGTTTCTTTTTGAAGTTACAGCACCAGCCTACTCCATGCATCTCCAAGCATCAGGCTGCTAGTAGTTTACCTGTGCAAGTCAGGCATCATTGGACCCTTGTTCAAAATCAAGGGCTGGTTGGCGTCCTTTTTCTCGCCTCATTACCTGCGCAGGGTGTCTTTCTTAACACATTGTCTGAATTTTTTAACACATTGTCTGGGCTTGTGTAGCTAGTATTATAGGCAGGGTGTCTTTTTAAGTGAAAGTTCTTTCTAAGTATTTTTTTTCAACTGCTTGTCTGGGCATATATTGTTGTATTATAGGATGCCTGAACAGCGAGTCCCAAATTTGGGAACATGACAGACAGCTAACTCCCAGTTTTGTATATATAAAAGTGAGCGAGTCCCGAATTTGGGGACAGGCAGGGGTCCATTAGGAACATGGCAGTTAATTTGCATAATCCTCGACCTCCTCCTGCAATCTCTCTTTCTCCCTTTCTTCTCTGAATTTCCCGGTGTTGTATAAGTCCGTAAGATTCAGATTTTAAGAGTACTTGCTCCCTGTACTTGCTCCATCGCTGCCTCGTCTAGTCGCTTGTATAATTTTGTTTATTAGTGTAACCTGAACCATGGAGTAGTACCCTGTTCACATATGTGTGATTATGTGTGTTCTGTAGTCTCTAGCTCCAGTACATGTGAACTATATGTTGTGGTGTAAATCATTTTCATTCTATCTTATAAACGTGTTTCTTCAATAGCTATTTCTGTTCAAGTCTTGTTGTCACTGATGTTAGCATTTAGTTTGTCTCAAGTAAAAAAATACTAGAAGTACAGTGAAGATAATCTGAACCTCCCTATGTAGCTCGATTTGATTTGATGTGATTGGATTCAGTTTCCTCACACCTCTCTATTTTCATTGCAGGCTCTGTTAGCCGGTCTTCAATTCTTCATGCTGCTGCTGCTACTGCTACATGAGGACCCTCTTCAATTCTGCATCCGTTGCGACTACCGCACCTTCCACCTCCAGAAGAGCACCTGTCCTCGTGTGGTTACCTGGCCGCCCGCATCCGCAAGTGTAAGCTCCCCCTCCCTCCGTCCTAGATCTCTAGGTCTGTTGCTGTCATGCACCATGTTCTTGATGTTACGCGACCTCATGTGGATGCCACGAACGGCGCTGCTCCTACGTGCGGATTTGATTCACCGCATTAGTATGGGGTTGTTGTCTCGCCGTGGTTGTTCAAATTGAGATGCACCCAGTTGATTCGTCATCTCGGATCATAATTTTTCTGCATTCCCTGTTGCTGTAGCTTGTTGGATGCACAGTTTGATCTCCCAATGGGAATTATTAGTGAATGGTGATGTCTGTGTTCACGAGAATGGTGATGTAGTAGCTGGTATGCTTGATGCTTGTATGTCCATCTCTTTACTGTTTTGCTAGAACCATAAATCCTGATGCGCATGATGATCATGGTCTGGTTTGTTAGATCTATTCTGCTGGTGCTTAAAATTTGACATGCCTGGATTCTAAAACTCGGTCTTACAGTTTTCATTTCTATGATCAATTTAGAGAGTTGCACATGTCAGTATATTATATACCAAAAAAATTCCTAGCTAGTGAGAACATTTTAGTCACTTCATGAACGCATACTGGTTAGTGTTAGTCATACTATTTATGTACATGGCATTTGCTGTCAATTCTTGGTTATAAGTTATTGGATCCCTCATTGGCTACTGTTTGATGTTCTGTACCTATTCTTATTCTTATATGTTCATTCTTATTTCTTGCACAGGTGAAGTGCGAATCCATGTCCGAAGCTGTGAAGCATATCAGCAAAGAGTAGCATATTATGTGTTGTAGCTGTAGGCAGTAGTAGGCATATATGGGTTATAATATACTATAACGATTGTAATAGATTAATGTAGTATTGTTTTGGACCAATTTCATTTGCTCTCTGGTCTATTCGAAACAATGATTGTGTATGTGATTTGAATACCCGTGAAATGGAAACCTGACAAGTCGGTCCAAGTTATAATGGTTGTTTGACAAATTTCGAAATTTCTAATGTGTGGGACCAATTTTAATCTAAGCATGACAAGTGGGACCCGCTGCAAAATAAAATGGCTGAAAATAGAAAATCAGTAGACTATAAAAAGGCTGCATTCTAGAATATAAAAGGCCAAATTGTTGGGCCAGGCCCATGTAGCTAGCGAAAATTAACAAAAAAATATATATTAAAAAGGCTGAATTAATGGGCTCGGCCCATATAGACACCTAATTGGACCGGGCTGAATCTTATCCACGTCAGCTTGCCACGCTGGATCCTACATGGCTTCGGGAGGCTGCTAGTGACCAAAATTTTGGTCGAAGAACCAACGACCTTTTACATATCACAGAGAAGGTCGTTAATTTCAGTTTATGACTGGCACCTTTTGACCTTCTATTTTTGGTCAAAAAAGGTCGCAAATGAAAAACAATGACCTTTCAGTGACCAATAGTGGTGGTCGCAAGTTGAGATATTTCTTGTAGTGGTAGAAGCCCTCCGTGATCAAATCCCCCTCCGGTAGGATGCCGGAAAAGGCCCCAAAGGGACAACGGCCGAAGTGCACTGGAAGGGTTGTGCGCACGGGGTCTGTTTGGCCCGTGTGCATGGGGTCCCATGTGCACGTGGTCCCGATGGCCCGTGTGCACGGGGTGCTCTGTGAGCGGACGAACTGCTCCGGATCCGTGGGTAATCTCGAAATTGGGGTCAAAATCAAAGGATGGAAGGTAGGGGAAGGTGGAGGAAAGCTAGATCCACTTGAAACCAAGCAAATCCATGGATCAAATCCAACAAAACATCATCAAAACCAACAAATCACAAAAAAATTTGGGGCTATTTTTGGTGGGGAATTTTCGAATTTATGACGAAATCAACAAAACTAGGCTAGAAAACAAAGAGGGGGACTCCAATTTCGTGAGAAACCATGGCTCATGATACCAAAATGATGTAGGGTGGAACCCTAAGTGGAGATCTTTCACGAATTGGAGGGGGAATCCCCAAGAACAAGATGAACACAAGAGGGAAAACAAGAGGAACACTCAAGACCAAGTCCAATCACACATCCACTAGACAATCAAACACACAAGATCCACAAGGTACATGAACAATCAAAGGGAAATAAGATACATGGTAGAGTTCATCCCAAATCCTATGAAGGAGATGAGGGCTTGATGATCTAGATAGATCCTTCCCTCAAGGGGGTCTTCATCCACTAGGGATCTTCTCCAATGGAGGCCTTGAACTCCAATGGAGTGTCTCTCTCTCAAGAGGAATCCCACAAGGGGAGATACATGAGCTAAGCTCTAGTGTTTAGATCTATTCTTAGCCAAGTCTAAATGGAGGAGATGAAGGAGTATATATAGTCCTAGGCAAAGAGAGGGATAAGTGGGGGCGAAATGGTAAAACAAGGGCACAGCCCGCAGCATCACACAGGGGGCCCCGTGTGCACGGGGTAAGTGGAGCCCGTGCGCACGGGGTATCCAGAGACCTGACGCAAGGGCCCGTGCGCACGGGGTCCGTGAGGCCCGTGGGCACGGTACAGGCCCGTGCGCACGGGGTCTTCAGGACCGCCAGCCTGGGAGGCCCGTGGGCACGGGATCGGAGGGGCCCGTGCGCACGGGGTCACCTGGAAGCTGCTGCCTTCTTCTTGGTGCTTCCTTCTCCGCTTCCAAGCTTCCCTTTTGGATGGTGTAGATGTTCTCTTCTTCTTCGACTCCTCCTCGATGAATGTGTAGCTCCGCTCACACCTATGTATGCACACGAGAGAGGGGTCAAGTAGTATACCATCCTCAAAAGGTACAAGTGGACACGTGTAAAGGAGATGATTCACCTTTGTATGTATGAAGTAGATGTGGCACGTGTCACTTGCCAAATAGACTCTTGACATGGTGATGTCCATAGGATGCTCCGCATCATCTTAGATGGGATCTCACGGGAATAGAAGGTTGCGGTGGTGGAGAAGTGTTTTCGTGGACGCTTCTGAGGGTTTGGGAATATATGTGAATATATAGGACGGAGAAGTAGGTCGGTGGAGTCACATGGGGCCCACAAGGCAGGGGGCGCGCCATCCCCCCTTGTCGCCGCCTCGTGGCTCTTCTGACTTGAACTCCAAGTCTTCGGGGTGTCTTCTGGTCCAAGAAATATCATCGCGAAAGTTTTATTCCGTTTGGTATTCTTTTTCTGCGAAACTCAAAAACAAGGAAAAAAACAGAAATTGGCACTGGGCTCTAGGATAATAGGTTAGTCCCAAAAATAATATAAATGTGACGCCCCCGATTCAACCGTACACTAATCATACACGCAAATGTGTACGATCAAGATCAAGGACTCACGGGAAGATATCACAACACAACTCTAGACACAAATTAAAATAATACAAGCTTTATATTACAGGCCAGGGGCCTCGAGGGCTCGAATACAAATGCTCGAAGACACAAGAGTCAGCGGAAGCAACAATATCTGAGTACAGACATAAGTTAAACAAGATTGCCTTAAGAAGGCTAGCACAAACGTAGCAACGATCGAAAAGGCAAGGCCTCCTGCCCGGGACCTCCTAACTACTCCTCGAAGTCGAACTCCACGTAGAATCATCCTCGTGATCCTCTGGCTCCTGGACTCCATCATCTGGTTGCGACAACCAGGAAGAAAGGGAAAGGGGGAAAGAGGGAGAAAAGCAACCGTGAGTACTCATCCAAAGTACTCGCAAGCAAGGATCTACACTACATATGCATGGGTGTCAATGAAAGGGGTAGTATATGTGGACTGAACTGCAGAATGCCAGAATAAGAGGGGGATAGCTAGTCCTGTCGAAGACTACGCTTCTGGCCGCCTCCATCTTGCAGCATGTAGAAGAGAGTAGATGGTAAGTTCACCAAGTAGCATCGTGTAGCATAATCCTACCCGGCGATCCTCTCCTCGTCGCCCTGTTAGAGAGCGATCACCGGGTTGTATCT
>NC_053028.1:311988135-312019394 GCF_003073215.2 Triticum urartu | reverse complement strand
GTACCATCGCAGGGCTTCGCCTAAGCACCGCTACAATATTAAGGACTATGGTGGAAGGGCACCGCACACGGATAAGAATATGATCACGTGGATCAACTTGTGTCTAGGGGTGCCCCCCTGCCCCCCGTATATAAAGGAGCAAGGGGAGAGGCCGGCCGGCCCCTATAGGCGCGCCAGGAGGAGTCCTCCTCCTAGTAGGAGTAGGACTCCTACTAGGAGGGGGAAGGAAGTGGGGAGGGAGAGGGAAAGGGGGGCGCCGCCCCCCTCTCCTAGTCCAATTCGGACCAAGGGGGGAGGAGGCGCACGGCCCACCCTGGCTGCCCCTCTCTCTCTCCACTAAGGCCCATAAGGCCCATTACTTCTCCCGGTAGGTTCCGGTAACCCTCCGGCTCTCCGGTTTTCTCCGAAATCACCCGGAACACTTCCGGTGTCCGAATATAGCCGTCCAATATATCAATCTTTATGTCTCGACCATTTCGAGACTCCTTGTCATGTCCCGATCACATTCGGACTCCGAACTACTTCGGTACATCAAAACTCATAAACTCATAATATAACTGTCATCGAAACCTTTAGCGTGCGGACCCTACGGTTCGAGAGACAATGTAGACATGACCGAGACACGCCTCCGGTCAATAACCAATAGCGGAACCTGGATGCTCATATTGGCTCCTACATATTCTACGAAGATCTTTATCGGTCAGACCGCATAACAACATACGTTGTTCCCTTTGCATCGGTATGTTACTTTCCCGGATGATCGTCGGTATCTCAATACCTAGCTTCAATCTCGTTACCGGCAAGTCTCTTTACTCGTTTCGTAATACATCATCTCGCAAACTAACTCATTAGTTGCAATGCTTGCAGGCTTATGTTGATGTGCATTTACCGAGGGCCCCAGAGATAACCTCTCCGACATCGGAGTGACAAATCGTAATCTCGAAATACGCCAACCCAACATGTACCTTTGGAGACACCTGTAGAGCACCTTTATAATCACCCATTTACGTTGTGACGTTTGGTAGCACACAAAGTGTTCCTCCGGCAAACGGGAGTTGCATAATCTCATAGTCATAGGAACATGTATAAGTCATGAAGAAAGCAATAGCAACATACTAAACGATCGGGTGCTAAGCTAATGGAATGGGTCATGTCAATCAGGTCATTCACCTAATGATGTGATCCCGTTAATCAAATAACAACTCTTTGTTCATGGTTAGGAAACATAACCATCTTTGATTAACGAGCTAGTCAAGTAGAGGCATACTAGTGACACTCTGTTTGTCTATGTATTCACACATGTATTATGTTTACGGTTAATACAATTCTAGCATGAATAATAAACATTTATCATGACATAAGGAAATAAATAATAACTTTATTATTGCCTCTAGGGCATATTTCCTTCAGTCTCCCACTTGCACTAGAGTCAATAATCTAGATCACATCGCCATGTGATTTAACATCAATAGTTCACATCTTTATGTGATTGGTTCACATCTCCATGTGACTAACACCCAAAGGGTTTACTAGATTCAATAATCTAGTTCACATCGCTATGTGATTAAGACCCAAAAAGTGATCATGTTTTGCTTGTGAGAGAAGTTTAGTCAACGGGTCTGCCACATTCAGATCCGTATGTATTTTGCAAATTTCTATGTCAACAATGCTCTGCACAGAGCTACTCTAGCTAATTGCTCCCACTTTCAATATGTATCCAGATTGAGACTTAGAGTCATCTGGATTAGTGTCAAAACTTGCATCGACGTAACCCTTTACGACGAACCTTTTTGTCACCTCCATAATCGAGAAACATATCCTTATTCCACTAAGGATAATTTTGACCGCTGTCCAGTGATCTACTCCTAGATCACTATTGTACTACCTTGCCAAAATCAGTGTAGGGTATACAATAGATCTGGTACATAGCCATGGCATACTTTATAGAACCTATGGCTGAGGCATAGGGAATGACTTTCATTCTTTTCTATCTTCTACCGTGGTCGGGCTTTGAGTCTTACTCAATTTCACACCTTGCAACACAGGCAAGAACTCTTTCTTTGACTGTTCCATTTTGAACTACTTCAAAATCTTGTCAAGGTATGTACTCATTGAAAAAACTTATCAAGCGTCTTGATCTATCTCTATAGATCTTGATGCTCAATATGTAAGCAGCTTTACCGAGGTCTTTCTTTGGAAAATTCCTTTCAAACACTCCTTTATGCTTTGCAGAATAATTCTACATTATTTCCGATCAACAATATGTCATTCACATATACTTATCAGAAATGTTGTAGTGCTCCCACTCACTTTCTTGTAAATACAGGCTTCATCGCAAGTCTGTATAAAACTATATGCTTTGATCAACTTATCAAAGCGTATATTCCAACTCCGAGATGCTTGCACCAGTCCATAGATGGATCGCTGGAGCTTGCATATTTTGTTAGCACCTTTAGGATTGACAAAACCTTCTGGTTGTATCATATACAACTCTTCTTTAATAAATCTATTAAGGAATGCAGTTTTGTTTATCCATTTGCCAGATTTCATAAAATGCGGCAATTGCTAACATGATTCGGACAGACTTAAGCATAGATACGAGTGAGAAGCTCTCATCGTAGTCAACACCTTGAACTTGTCGAAAACCTTTTGCGACACTTCTAGCTTTGTAGATAGTAACACTACTATCAGCGTCCGTCTTCCTCTTGAAGATCCATTTATTCTCAATTGCTTGCCGATCATCGGGCAAGTCAACCAAAGTCCATACTTTGTTCTCATACATGGATCATATCTCAGATTTCATGGCCTCAAGCCATTTATCGGAATCTGGGCTCATCATCGCTTCCTCATAGTTCGTAGGTTCGTCATGGTCAAGTAATATGACCTCCAGAACAGGATTACCGTACCACTCTGGTGCTGGTCTCACTCTTGTTTACCTACGAGATTCGGTAGTAACTTGATCTGAAGTTACATGATCATCATCATTAGCTTCCTCACTAATTGGTGTAGTAGTCACAAGAATAGATTTTTGTGATGAACTACTTTCCAATAAGGGAGAAGGTACAATTACCTTATAAAGTTTTCTACTTTCCTCCCACTCACTTCTATCGAGAGAAACTCCTTCTCTGGAAAGGATCCATTCTTAGCAACAAATGTCTTGCCTTCGGATCTGTGATAGAAGGTGTACCCAACAGTTTCCTTTGGGTATCCTATGAAGACACATTTCTCCAATTTGGGTTCGAGCTTATCAGGTTGAAGCTTTTTCACATAAGCATCGCAGCCCCAAACTTTAAGAAACGACAACGTTGGTTTCTTGCCAAATCACAGTTCATACAGTGTCGTCTCAACGGATTTTGATGGTGCCCTATTTAACGTGAATGCAGCTGTCTTTAATGCATAACCCCAAAACGATAGTGGTAAATCGGTAAGAAACATCATAGGTCGCACCATATCTAATAAAGTACGGTTATTACGTTTAGACACACCATTACATTGTGGTGTTCCAGGTGGCGTGAGTAGTGAAACTATTTCACATTGTTTTTAACAGAAGACCAAACTCGTAACTCAAATATTTGTCTCCGCGATCAGATCGTAGAAACTTTATTTTCTTGTCATGATGATTTTCCACTTCACTCTGAAATTCTTTGAACTTTTCAAATGTTTCAGACTTATGTTTCATCAAGTAGATATACCCATATCTGCTCAAATCATCTGTGAAGTTCAGAAAATAATGATACATGTCGTGAGTCGCAATATTCATCGGACCACATACATCAGTATGTATGATTTCCAACAAATTTGTTGCTCTCTCCATTGTTCTGAAGAACGGAGTCTTAGTCAGCTTGCCCATGAGGCATGGTTCGTAAGCATCAACTGATTCATAATCAAGTGATTACAAAAGCCCATCAGCATGGAGTTTCTTCATGCGCTTTACACCAATATGACCTAAACAGCAGTGCCACAAATAAGTTGCACTATCATTATTAACTTTGCATCTTTTGGTTTCAATATTTTGATTATGTGTATCACTACGATCGAGATCCAACAAACTATTTTCATTGGGTGTGTAACCATATAAGGTTTTATTCATGTAAACAGAACAACAATTTATTCTCTTACTTAAATGAATAACCGTATTACAATAAACATGATCAAATCATATTCATGCTCAACGCAAACACCAAATAACACTTATTTAGGTTCAACACTAATCCCGAAATTATAGGGAGTGTGCGATGATGATCATATCAATCTTGGAACCACTTCAACACACATCATCACTTCACCCTTAACTAGTCTCTGTTCATTCTGCAACTCCCGTTTCGAGTTACTAATCTTAGCAACTGAACTAGTATCAAATACTGAGGGGTTGCTATAAACACTAGTAAAGTACATCAATAACATGTATATCAAATACTTATGTTCACTTTGCCATCCTTCTTATCCGCCAATACTTGGGGTAGTTCCGCTTCCAGTGACCAGTCCCTTTGCAGTAGAAGCACTCAGTTTCAGGCTTAGGTCCAGACTTGGGTTTTTCACTTGAGCAGCAACTTGCTTGCCGTTCTTCTTGAAGTTCCCCTTTCTTCCCTTTGTCCCTTTACTTGAAACTAGTGGTTTTGTTTACCATCAACACTTGATGCTTTTCTTGATTTCTACCTTCGTCGATTTCAGCATCACGAAGAGCTTGGGAATTCGTTTCCGTTATCCCTTGCATATTATAGTTCATCACGAAGTTCTACTAACTTGGTGATGGTGACTAGAGAATTCTGTCAATCACTATTTTATCTGGAAGATTAACTCCCACTTGATTCAAGCGATTGTAGTACCCAGACAATCTGAGCACATGCTCACTAGTTGAGCGATTCTCCTCCATCTTTTAGCTATAGAACTTGTTGGAGACTTCATATCTCTCAACTCGGGTATTTGCTTGAAATATTAACTTCAACTCCTGGAACATCTCATATGGTCCATGACGTTCAAAACGTCTTTGAAGTCCCGATTCTAAGCCGTTAAGCATGGTGCACTAAACTATCAAGTAGTCATCATATTGAGCTAGCCAAACGTTCATAACGTCTGCATCTGCTCCTGCAATAGGTTTGTCACCTAGCTGTGCATCAAGGACATAATCCTTCTGTGCAACAATGAGGATAAACCTCAGATCACGGATCCAATCTGCATCATTGCTACTAACATCTTTCAACTTAGTTTTCTCTAGGAACATATAAAAATTAAACGGGGAGCAACATCGCGAGCTATTGATCTACAACATAGATATGCTAATACTACCAGGACTAAGTTCATGATAAATTAAGGTTCAATTAATCATATTACTTAAGAACTCCCACTTAGATAGACATCCCTCTAATCATCTAAGTGATCACGTGATCCAAATCAACTAAACCATAACCGATCATCACGTGAAATGGAGTAGCTTTCAATGGTGAACATCATTATGTTGATCATATCTACTATATGATTCACGCTCGACCTTTCGGTCTTAGTGTTCCGAGGCCATATCTGCATATGCTAGGCTCGTCAAGTTTAACTTGAGTATTCTGCGTGTGCAAAACTGGCTTGCACCCATTCTAGATGGACGTAGAGCTTATCACACCCGATCATCACGTGGTGTCTGGGCACGACGAACTTTGGCAATGGTGCATACTCAGGGAGAACACTTTTATCTTGAAATTTAGTGAGACATCATCTTATAATGCTACCACCGAACTAAGCAAAATAAGATGTATAAAAGACAAACATCACATGCAATCAAAATATGTGACATGATATGGCCGTCATCATCTTGTGCCTTTGATCTCCATCTCCAAAGCATTGTCATAATTTCCATCGTCACCGGCATGACACCATGATCTCCATCATCTTGATCTATATCAATGTGTCGTCACATGGTTGTCTCGCCAACTATTGCTCTTGCAACTATTGCTATCGCATAGAGATAAAGTAAAGCAATTATTTGGCGCTTGCATCTTATGCAATAAAGAGACAACCATAAGGCTTCTGCCAGTTGCCGATAACTTCAACAAAACATGATCATCTTATACAACAACTTATATCTCATCACGTCTTGACCATATCACATCACAACATGCCCTGCAAAAACAAGTTAGACGCCCTCTACTTTGTTGTTGCAAGTTTTACGTGGCTGCTACGGGATTAGCAAGAACCGTTCTTACCTACGCATCAAAACCACAACGATAGTTTGTCAAGTTGGTGCTGTTTTAACCTTCACAAGGACCAGGCGTAGCCACACTCGGTTCAACTAAAGTTAGAGAAACTGACACCCGCTAGTCACCTGTGTGCATAGCATGGCGGTAAAACCAGTCTCGCGTAAGCGTACGCGTAATGTCGGTCCGGGCCGCTTCATCCAACAATACCGCCGAACCAAAGTATGACATGCTAGTAAGCAGTATGACTTATATCGCCCACAACTCACTTGTGTTCTACTCGTGCAACATCACGCATAAAACCTAGGCTCGGATGCCACTGTTGGGGAACGTAGTAATTTCAAAAAAATTCTACGTACACGCAAGATCATGGTGATGCATAGCAACGAGAGGGGAGAGTGTGATCTACGTACCTTGTAGATCGACAACGGAAGCGTTTGGTTGATGTAGTCGTACGTCTCCACGGCCCGACCGATCAAGCACCGAAACTACGGCACCTCCGAGTTCTAGCACACGTTCAGCTCGATGACGATCCCCGGACTCCGATCCAGCAAAGTGTCGGGGAAGAGTTCCGTCAGCACGACGGCATGGTGACGATCTTGATGTACTACCGTCGCAGGGCTTCGCCTAAGCACCGCTACAATATTATCGAGGATTATGGTGGAAGGGGGCACCGCACACGGCTAAGAATATGATCACGTGGATCAACTTGTGTGTCTAGGGGTGCCCCCTGCCCCCGTATATAAAGGAGCAAGGGGAGGAGGCCGGCCGGCCCTATGGCGCGCCAAGGAGGAGTCCTCCTCCTAGTAGGAGTAGGACTCCTACTAGGAGGGGGAAGGAAGTGGGGAGGGAGAGGGAAAGGGGGGCGCCGCCCCCCCTCTCCTAGTCCAATTCGGACCAGGGGGGAGGAGGCGCGCGGCCCACCTTTGGCTGCCCCTCTCTCTCTCCACTAAGGCCCATATGGCCCATTACTTCTCCCGGGGGGTTCCGGTAACCCTCCGGCTCTCCGGTTTTCTCCGAAATCACCCGGAACACTTCCGGTGTCCGAATATAGCCGTCCAATATATCAATCTTTATGTCTCGACCATTTCGAGACTCCTCGTCATGTCCGTGATCACATCCGGGACTCCGAACTAACTTCGGTACATCAAAACTCATAAACTCATAATATAACTGTCATCGAAACCTTAAGCGTGCGGACCCTACGGGTTCGAGAACAATGTAGACATGACCGAGACACGTCTCCGGTCAATAACCAATAGGAACCTGGATGCTCATATTGGCTCCTACATATTCTACGAAGATCTTTATCGGTCAGACCGCATAACAACATACGTTGTTCCCTTTGTCATCGGTATGTTACTTGCCCGAGATTCGATCGTCGGTATTCAATACCTAGTTCAATCTCGTTACCGGCAAGTCTCTTTACTCGTTTCGTAATACATCATCTCGCAACTAACTCTTTAGTTGCAATGCTTGCAAGGCTTATGTGATGTGCATTACCGAGAGGGCCCAGAGATACCTCTCCGACAATCGGAGTGACAAATCCTAATCTCGAAATACGCCAACCCAACATGTACCTTTGGAGACACCTGTAGAGCACCTTTATAATCACCCATTTACGTTGTGACGTTTGGTAGCACACAAAGTGTTCCTCCGGCAAACGGGAGTTGCATAATCTCATAGTCATAGGAACATGTATAAGTCATGAAGAAAGCAATAGCAACATACTAAACGATCGGGTGCTAAGCTAATGGAATGGGTCATGTCAATCAGATCATTCACCTAATGATGTGATCCCGTTAATCAAATAACAACTCCTTGTTCATGGTTAGGAAACATAACCATCTTTGATTAACGAGCTAGTCAAGTAGAGGCATACTAGTGACACTCTGTTTGTCTATGTATTCACACATGTATTATGTTTCCGGTTAATACAATTCTAGCATGAATAATAAACATTTATCATGATATAAGGAAATAAATAATAACTTTATTATTGCCTCTAGGGCATATTTCCTTCAGAACTCCCACATGCGGTGGGGCCGGCGTTTGCAAGGCTGGACTCGATGAACCAGCATGACTTGCGCCACCATAATCAAACTGAAATCTCCTTCGAAGAGATTTTGGATGCAGCTTTGCAGTACAGGCACATCCTTGGCAGGACCCCAGCTCAGCCCTCTACTAATCCATGACATCAGTTGTGGTGGAGGGCCTGAGCGGAAAGCGGGGGCAGCCACCCACTTGGCACTTCTGGGAGCTGTGATGTAAAACGACTCCTGTTGCCATAATTCGGACACCTCTGGAAAGGAACCTTTGGGCCACGGAGCTCCTGCTATCTTGCTTATTAATGCGCCTCCGCACACTGCATACTGCCCCTCGACCATCTTCGGCTTCACGTCAAAGGTCTTGAGCCACATGCCGAAGTGAGGGGTAATGCGGAGGAAGGCCTCACACATGGCAACGAATTTCGAGATGTGGAGAAAGGAGTCTGGGGCTAGATCGTGGAAATCTAGCCCGTAATAAAACATCAACCCCCTAACGAAGGGATCCAGAGTGAGGCCTAGTCCTGGAGGAAGTGGGAGATGAACATGACGTCTTCATTGGGTTCAGGAGTAGGGACGACCTGCCCTCGGGCAGGCAGCCGATGCGAAACATCGGCGGTCAGGTATCTGGCCTCCCTCAACTTCTTGATGTCTTCTTACGTAATGGAGGAGGGCATCCATCGGCCTTGAAGGCTAGATCCGGACATGATTGAAGGTCCGGAGCACCTGACCTGGGCTTTCGGTGTTAGAACTCGAGACGGGGGAAGGATTCGATTGAGCATGGGAGGGAAAAAGTAAAAGCCTTGCCCCTTTATAAAGAGGGTGAATATCAAGCGTCCTCTCCGTAGCCATTTGGGACTTGCCTATAATCTAGGAGTCCTAGAAATGGTTGGGTTACCCACGCCCGTATTGATGAGAATCCCTAAATAAGGGGACACGATCTCTGCTTCGACGAGACGTGTCAAAAAACTGCCTCGTGTTATGTCGTGGTATTCTCACGGGAGGGGTGCAAGACGACATATGCCACAAGATGGCTTCGTGTGAGGGCAAGACTGCTGCTGATAGGCCCGGGAGCGGGTATGCGAATAGCACGCGGTAGTTTACCCAGGTTCGGGGCTCTCCGGAGAGATAACACCCCTACTCCTGCATGTCTGAGTATATGTGGTATATCTGTAGTACAGAGTGCTCCTGGAGCTGTATTTAGATGAGTGCTATATGCTACTAGCCTCATGTATGTATCTGTGGCCGGGATGAGCAAGCATGCTCTAGTGGCCAAATGAGTGTGTGCTCATACGTGTGTGAGGATGGGTGGATGGGTAGCTATATATAGTGGGAGCTAGCTTAGCATGTAAGCCATGTAGGCATGGTAGCTAGCTAGCTAGTGGCATGGTGGGGTGTCATCCTTGTCCCCTGGGTCACTTCATAAATAGTGCCCAGGGACAAGGGACACTGTACATGATGGCTGGGGTGTCACGTGAACAGTGCCGGGTATGGTCGTCACGTCGGGGTCACGTCCGGCTGCACTTGACTTCGGGCAGTCGGCCTGGTGGAGGAGTCGGCAGCCAGGAGTCGGCCTGGTGGAGGAGTCGGTAGCCAGCAGTCGTCCCTTGGTGGGAGGCAGTCTCGTGGGCAAGCCAACCAGTCCGGGTCCCCTGGCTGGAGCCAAGTCCGGCACCCAGTTTGGGGCGTGCGGTGTGTTTGTTTGGTGTTGGGTGGTGTGGTGGTGGGCGTTGTACAGTTGTAGCCTGGCGAAGGAAGTCGACCGCAAAGTCAAAGCCTCGTGCGTCCGCAGTTCGTAGTTGAATTGAATCAATTGTGGCTTGCTACCCGTCTTGAGAGTCGTAATTTCTCTCAACTTTCACAAATATCGCAATCCTATCTCTACGACTCTTAAATCGACCTACTCCTTTATTCCTCCCAAAGACTATGCTGTGGTCCCAAGGTCCAATCAAACATTATCCCACGTAGTTCAGCCCGATCTACAAGTTACTTAGATCTTTATGACTAACCCATGTGAATGAGCCAGTTCCTATTGTCTATCCCTCTGCTTTAGAATTATGCACCTTAATTAAAGTGATATGCAAAATGAGAGTATCCCTACATCTTTCTAAAAAAGGAACTATGCACCTCGACGCTCTTATAAAAAAAAAAGGGCTCGAAGCCAAAAGAGGCCATCTCACAAATGGCGGGTGTCTAAGTGGAAGACAAGATGAAACCATGGGCAATCTCCATCCAACTACTCAAAGATATAAATAGAGAGCATACTCGTGAACGGGCATCGGTGCTATAGAATGCCGATACTCAAAGAAGATATACAGTCTTTTTTGGGGGTGACAGTGCAAAGAGAGCATTCAGAAGCAACCAAAGACTATCGTGTGCATTACCAGCATGGAGCAACGCAAACTATTAACAGAAAACAACAAAAGACTCCAAGTGACCACATCTTATCTGCTTCCTAGGGAAACATGATAGTGGGAAAAAAAGACAAAAGTCTATATAGTACCCCGAACACGAACTTCCAACCAAAGAACAATATAAGTCCGATCATAACATGGTTTGTTTGCTAAGAAAGAGGTTTATAGGCCATCTTCCAAAACCCCTAAGTCTTTAAACTGAATCCCCGAAGAGGTGCCCTGTCCTTTTACCGGACTTCTTTGCCATCCGTGTTCTTCCTTTGGAGAAGCTCACCTACTAACCTTCCATGAGGGTGGCTCCTTTTTCGTGCGTCCCCTATCCCGCCCTTTATGGACGCCTCTGTGCTCTGATCCTCCGCTTCCGTGTCCCCGGCACCTCTAGCTCCTTCTTCTTCTCACCCATGTCTCCTTGCCCCCGGTTGACACTGTGGACTAAAGAAGACGCTGTCTCAGACCGTTTCACCCAAATCAACACATGTCATGTCGCGACAAGCCCTAGTAAACACTTCGAAGTAACTCACGATACTCTGGGAAGATACGCAAGTGGCAAATCTTACCAGATTACATCCGAGGCACGTAATTAACCTTAATTAAAAAAGGAATACCGATCCTTAGGGTATTAATTCCGAAGAGTCGCCCACATGTGTAAATGTCATACTACTTTATTCTTTCTCATCCCGGATGTCACTGGTCTTTGTCTCCGTTCCCATAACCACGGAGCTGCGTGGCACTATTTTCGTTTTTCATTCCTAAGGGCTGTCTCACTTACCTTGCTAGTGTAAAAACCTTCGTGACAGTATTCTATGGCCGCTCGGCGAAAACCTTGTTTCCCAACATAAAAAGAGAGTGAGCTTTGGAACTACCGGAATCGCGCACTGAATAGCTTTTCAGGTCCTTAAAAAAGACCCGTACTAGCGCTCCAGAGGAATCTTCTTTATAAAGCGCGGTATCTCACAAGACCAAGCACCAAAGACGTCGCCTGCTCCTCATGCAACACCCATGAGCTCAAACAACTCCACTCAGTACATGCCGCGCGTTGCTGAACTGAGTGACATCAGTTATAAGCATAACTCCGTAATAACAACGCGGAGACAGCCCCGAGCATCGCCTCGCGGTTATCCCGTGATTGCGTGCTCAAAAAATATGCGGTGAACGTGCAGTCTCAATTCTGACATTCCTTACGATTTTCTACTCGCTATGTTGACTTCCTGTCGTATAGGAGACGCCGATGATTAGTCTATCCTGAACTGTCATGCAGAACAAGCCAGGTGCGTCCTCCTCTAGGCGCCTCCGGAATACCCAGTTTAGAGTCATGCACATCATGATAATCATATATACTAGTGCTGTCTTTCCGTCATAGTCTGATAGGATGTAAGCATGTGCTTCAAAGCCCAAGCGATCCTTGAATTGCCCGAAAGGGGCTACCGCCGAACCATTTGACCCCAGCAAAATAGAGTGGTAAAACCCTCGTGCTCCGCAGTCCCCTACTCTAGCTCTTCAAAATCTCTCAAGGCCGAACCGTGCCAAGCTTACTCCCTTGTCACTCGGCCGGCGCTCATGTAATACTATAGTGAGCAGCGCCACACTCCTTACTCATCATACTTTCTTCTCTGCGCCGGTAAGGTCCATTCTCTCGCCCTTGAGAGGCAAGAACTCACCTGGACAATCACACTGTCTACATTCCTCACCTCTGTCTCTGCCAATTCTTTCGACCGGTGGTTCTCTTTCGCGCCGTTCATGCGCAACACTGCCAGTTAGCAAATGTAGAACTCCCCCAAATAGAAATATTGGGTCGAAACTGCCTGGGATACCCAACAAGCAGTGCCGGACTAGGATAAAATACTCTTTCTTCCCGTTGTTACTTCGAAAAATTACTCTCAGTCTTTCTGTTCATCCAGCTCACGGAACGTCATGTTCAGCGCGCATAAGCCTGCCACTGTGACTGGGCCAGTTTGTACCGGTCGCCCAGGCGAATCTGGGCCGACTGTCTTGGACAGACTCAGAGAGTGGATTTTACCTCTTCCCCTGTGCAACTACCTAGTGTCTACTTGCTTTTGCCGTGGGCGGTCGCCCGACTTCACGTCCAGCCAAACCCGCCTGGGATCGCTTAGGCCCCCCTGAGTCTGGTGCCGTACGTGCTTGTCTTAATGCACGCTATGAGGCCCCGTTGATTTCACTTCACATTTCTTTCCACGAGCAAAACCATACTTTTGTCTTCTTTCCCTCGCCGTGTAGTTTCCGTACACGTTTTCGGTGTTTCCCCCTTCTTCATCATTCTTTGTTGCTCCTCTTGTAAGTCACAAAAACCACCGACTCCGCTGAGTGTTTGGGCCCTCCAAAATCAACTTAGACGTAACTGCCACTCTGAGCTCAGTCAGGACCGATGAACAATTATGCCCTCCCACATATAGGACAAAATACCTCTACTAGTCTTCTTCTTCCGTGGTGTGCGGCTCCTGTCAAGCGGCAACACCGGTCAGAGTGTCCCCCTGAATATTCTTGCGCCCCGATGTGCTGCAGCAGTCGGGCCTCGAAATCTCTCCCCGGTCCTTGCACATCGTAAGCCATTGTCTTCCCTTCCCTTCTCCAGCCTGCCAGGGGGCACTCCTCACGAGTACGCGGTCAAGCCGCCCACACCCCGTCTCTACGGCGCCTTGCAGTCGATCCGGGACTTAAGCTTAAAGCGGATTGTCCTCAGTAGAGTCGCTAAGCCAAGGGCCTTTTGCAACGAGCAACGAGCCTTACACCCTGAGCAGCGATGCGTCCTCGCACAATGCTGACCGTCCGCAGTGGACGAAAGCATATCCGAGCGTATCCTCGGACGGTTTCTTCTTTTCTATCTTTACTCCGCCAAGCCCCAGATTCCTCTATCTCCTCTCTCTCTCCTCTCTACTCTCTCTTTTATGTCAGCTACCGTCACATGAAGACCAAACCACACGGCATCTAGTAATCTGCTTTTTCTTCCAGTTCCCAGAGACTAAGGGCTCTCTCCAAATGTTCCGATCTTCTTCTCATCTTCTTTCTTGTCTCGAAAAAAAGAGCTTCGCATGACGGGGAAGCCCACGCAAACCCTTCTCCGCAATTTATTCCTTTACCCGAATAGCCGGAATATATCCACAGCACCAAAAATGACAAAGTCAATAAACTATCGCCCTGGCGCTTCCTATGCCAGTCGGACCAGGTGCATAAAACTAACAATCGCAAGATCGCACACCTGATGCCACCAGAGCCGCGCCCAATGATAGAAATTCGTCGGTCGGCCCTCACTAAATCCTAGGTGCGAATTCGCAATTAGAATTGCGAAATGCCATGTTGGAAACAAGAGGTGGAGGAATAGTTTCCTCTCTCATAATAATTGCAAGTAGTAAGAAAGCTCAACACAGGCATGTTATATCTTACGAAGCCCATCTGAAGGCCTTCCTGGAGGCAAACCGGTAACGACAGCGGGCCCAAGAAGCCCCGGCCTCATCACCGACCGCGCTGTACACCTAATTCCTGCTCCAATATCAATTTCCACACGCTGCAAACTCTTCTTCCATATGAGTATAATCAGGAGAATTCGGCCTCACAAAGGACGGATCCGGCAGAGCCGTACGGTTCTGGTGAAAGCCGCTGCGCACTAGCTGAGTGTCCGCAGAGCGGAGTCAAGCATGCAACGCCCAGTCGCGGCCGGGCCCTCGTGGTCAACGCTCGGCGCAAGCCGCCGCCGCAGGACGGAAGCGGGGCGCTCCAGCGCGCGAGGTGGAGCGGAGGAAAGGAGCCCACGACGAACCCGGTACGCTCGAGTGAAGCCTGGCACGTAACATAGGGGCAGGAGAAAGCAACGGTAGACTATAGCGTCCGGAAGCGGAACATAATTCCGCAGTGCTCCCAGCTCCCCCGCCGCCATACTCAGTGAGGCCCGTAGCACAGCATCCTGCAGGTACTGTGCGAGAACTCACTCATGCCTCGGCTGTGCTGCCGCGTTAAGAAGCCATCCTCCCCTTGGGCCCGCCCTTACCGCCGGCGTTCGAAGCATAGAAACGCATCATCAAAAGAGTGTCCGGATATTTTGCAAAATAATCGACGCGGCGCCTGTGCAGCTCACCAGCTCAACGCCCCTAATGACTGAGCCTCTCATGCGAGGCGGAATATCACTTAATCCGTCACGAAGCGGATGCAAACCGATGTGTAAGCAACGCTCGCGGGCGCGTCGCTCCCGCAGCCCGACCTGGCGAATCCTGGTAGACAACAAGTGCCGGCCGAACCGCCGGGCAAGGCGAACGGCCGGGCCCAATCGGCCCGAACGGGCGGCACCGTTGAACGCGCGCCAGGATCCGCGTTGGCTGCCATCCGAGATGCCCTCCGCGGGAATTCGCCTACTACAACAGATCGGTCATGGTAACGGAGTATCGAGAATCATAATCGCACTCCGGGCCTCGATTAGCGCCGCGGTCGAACAGTGGTGGGGCGCACACCCTGGACAGGACGCGCGGCCGGTCCCGCAGCGTATCAATTGCGCGCCGTCGTCCGCGTCCGCTCTGTCTCCCTGCCCATCCATTGTCCCGCTTCGTCTCCCGTCCCTCGTCCCTTTTTCCCATCCAAGGAAAATGACCGCCACCGCTAGCGGGTCCAAAATGACGGAATTCTCTCCACTGCAGGGCCCTCACCCTAGCTTGCCTAAAATGCTGATTACACACGTGCTACATCCGTGTGCCGGGCCACAGCGGAGTATTGTTCTTCTCCTCCCCCGTGACGTAATCGGACGACCTGATGCCTCTCATAGTGAATGTCTCTGCCAGAAGCGCAGTCACGAAGAATCTTAATATGGAGAAGCATATCCGCCATTATCAAACTAGCAATTATTAAAATATAGCAAAAATGTTCAGATTTGTTCAAAAGTAGCATGCAACTTCGAGATCCCAAAGAAGCGAGCAATTTTAACTAAGCACCTGCGAAAGAGCAACAAAATCTAACGTTCAAAGGTTAAAATGCTTAAACCCATCATCGTAACTATAACACCTTTAGCCATTAATAGCAACGATAGAGTACGGTGCCGGCTCCGTCCCGCCTCCTCGGATTCTCAAGCTCGCCTCCCGCACGCATCGTATATTGCACCAACTCACATTAGAATCGCTAGGAAGGCCTGGTTTTGTCGCGCGTAGTCGAGGTCGTTTCATGGCCGGGCCAACAACAACCGGCTTAAAATTCCATATAATTTCACACCTAGAGATCTCTAGGCCCCAGTGAGCATTGCGAAAACGGTATGAATTCTGACGGGCTCCAGTATAAAGCGGTTCTTCCACGCTTGTAAGACATGAGAGCTTAGCAGGCGGCGCGTGCACACGTGCGCCTTTGCGCGCGAGGCGCAGTCGGAGACGATGGCCGTTATCGCTCGCAGGGCCGGCACATAAGAACAAGGCAGCCAGCAACGCGGAGTGGCGCGGGGCAAACGCTGTACGCCGCCTGCTGCAGTACTTTAATGTACGAGCAGGATCGAGCGTAGCGCATGTGGACGAGACGACCAGTTTTTCCCCCCGGTTTCGCGGAGATGAAGGACGGCGGCACGGCCTAAAGGCCTGGAGGCCGGTTCTACGGGGCTGCAGAAGAGGAGAGACAGGTGGCTTTCCCAGCTGGAAGCCAAGTGCGAACTGGCGAGCTGCAGGGAGCCCGCAAGGTGGCGCTCCGATAAGCTTGAAATTCGGCAGATGACCGCGCAGTCCGGTGGGACCACGGAGCGGAGCCACGCGCGGCCGAGCATGGAAGAGGCTGGAGCGGGAGCCGGTCTGCGCGGGCTCGGGGCAGCGACGGGAGGCCGACCGCGGTGACCGCGACGACGGTCGCGCGCGGTGGAGCGCTGCCTGCAGCAACAGCACGGGGCTGGGCGTGGGGACGAGCCGGCTGGGCGTCGGGCCGAGCCAGGCCATTGTCTGGCCATTGTTTGACTGATGCATGGCCACTGTCTGACCAATATACAGGAATCATCCAACTTGCATCTGGCTAGCGAATGGATAGTGTATGGCTAGCATATGAGAGTACGACCATAGTCTGGGATGTGTATGGGCTGAGTATGACCATTGTTTGACTCGCGTCTAGCTAGCTAGCATAGACGAAATATGGAGGAGCCAAAGCGCGTTCCAGCCAGAGCAAGGCGCGGCGCGGAGAGGGGCAGACGCAAGCGGCGCGCGAACGGACACAGCCGACAAAGCGAGGCCCCACGCGCGGCTCGCGCGGACGGACAGCCGGCGTCGCAACAGTGGTGATGACGAAGGCGGCGAGGCCGACGGCGGAGGACGCGCCGTCCCGCGCGGCCGCTCCGGGGGCGGGTCGAAGTCGGCCCCCGAGCGCTACCGGAGAGACGGCGGCGACAGCGGCGGAGATGATGAAGATGGTCCCGCCCGGACTGCGAAACCAGCAGCAGCGCGGTAGCATAGTACCGCCCCACGGTGGGCGCCAAATGTCGTGGTATTCTCACGGGAGGGGTGCAAGACGACATATGCCACAAGGTGGCTTCGTGTGAGGGCAAGACTGCTGCCGATAGGCCCGGGAGCGGGTATGCGAATAGCACGCGCGTAGTTTACCCAGGTTCGGGGCTCTCCGGAGAGATAACACCCCTACTCCTGCATGTCTGAGTATATGTGGTATATCTGTAGTACAGAGTGCTCCTGGAGCTGTATCTAGATGAGTGCTATATGCTACTAGCCTCATGTATGTATCTGTGGCCGGGATGAGCAAGCATGCTCTAGTGGCCGAATGAATGTGTGCTCATACGTGTGTGTGAGGATGGGTGGATGGCTAGCTATATATAGTGGGAGCTAGCTTAGCATGTAAGCCATGTAGGCATGGTAGCTAGCTAGCTAGTGGCATGGTGGGGTGTCATCCTTGTCCCCTGGGTCACTTCATAAATAGTGCCCAGGGACAAGGGACACTGTACATGATGGCTGGGGTGTCACGTGAACAGTGTCGGGTACGGCCCCGTCACGTCGGGGTCGCTCCGGCTGCAGTTGACTTCGGGCAGTCGTCCTGGTGGAGGAGTCGGCAGCCAGCAGTCGGCCTGGTGGAGGAGTCGGCAGCCAGCAGTCGGCCTGGTGGAGGAGTCGGCAGCCAGCAGTCGGCCTGGTGGAGGAGTCGGCAGCCAGCAGTCGGCCTGGTGGAGAGTCGGCAGCCAGCAGTCGGCCTGGTGGAGGGGTCGCAGCCAGCAGTAGGCACCTGGCCGGCCAAGGTAGCTTGGACTGAGGGGCCTTTGCTAGCCCCTATTAATCTCTTGAAATCTGATGTCTCCGCCCGTCAGAGTACGCGCCTATCCAGTAGGTCTGATATTTCACTCCACGACACATTTTTAATCGAGTTCAAGTGGAGATGTCAACCTCAGATATCAAGAAGAGCGAACGAAGTAGTAACAAATTCACGAATACATCCCACAAGAGGTCTACCTGAGCCTCGAGAGTGTCCTAGCTCGATAGCCGCGAACTCAAACGCCCAACGTCTCGACGTCAGCATTATCAATTTATACTATATGTGATCTGAAACTAAGATATTCATCTTTACTGTGTGTCAGAGAGGTCAACTTGTCGTAGAGAACATAGATAAGACGAGCACAAAATAAAACTAGGGCTTAAGGTCGAAGGAGTACGAGAGCAACATATCCACTAAATAATATTTCAAAGGCCGATTCCTAGTAAAATAGGTGAATGCTGTGCAAAATTGTCGCGCAATACACCCGCGAACCTTGGACCACACGATCACGTAGCAACCTAGATAAATATCGAGAATAGAAGCTCCGCAGCCCCACGTAGCGCAGTGTACATTCCTCTTCGACTTCTGGTCAATTGTAAATCGAGTCGCTGAGGTTCATGGTGAGTGCTAAACTATTGAGGCATTCGCCCTGAATTTCCGAGCGAGAGGTATACTAAGTTCCGAGTGTAAATAGGCGCGGAAACTCCCTCCCTCCCAATAGCTTGGCCTGGAACGGTTATAAGACATATGTAAAGTTCCACAGCTCTATCAGCCTTTGATATGCTATGTCGGAACTGTGTTCCTTTGCAGCTAAACTTCTGTGCGCAGTGCAAACCAAGTCTAGGCCCACAATACACGATGACAATATGCCTATAGTATCTCTACACCTCCCTTTAGTACAACTCACCACCTCGCTAGAGTGGATCCACGTGTCGTAAACTCCCTAATCCTCTCCCGGCACCAAGGACAACAACAATAACCACTAGACTAGCTCAATAAACTCAAGAGGGAGTTCTTAAGTTCCGAATTAAGGAGCGTACACTACAATTCACACCTACCCATATCCTAAGTCAATACACCCAATAGAGCATAGCTTTACCTGCAGCCCTCCAGTATGTGAGCCGACTTGCTAACACCTAGATATATCGGTGGTTAGATTAATTATGTGAGACCCATGCCATTATATGACAACACCTGTCACCAATATATCAGGTATTCAATATCTTATACTGAAGTCCAAGCCTATCGGAATGATAGGGTTGTTGTACCCTGCCCATTAGATGAAATAGAGGGCCCCAGAAGAACGTGACTGTTGATGATGTTGGTGTTAAGGAGTGCAGATAAAGACGATTTGTGTTCCTAGACGCTATCGCTGCTTTCACTTGATGCATGCACGCTCGATACCGCGGCACCCGAGTTTCGCCCCGCCACTCCTGAGAAGCGAGCCACGAGACTGACCGCCCCTTTCTTCCTCTTTCTTTCCGACCTGCGTTCTCCTAGAAGCATGGAGCAAAGAGGCCTTTCCTTCCCTTACTTCTAACTAATCGCCCACACAGCTATTGGACAAAGGTAAAATTGTCTCTAGTAAATAACTCGCATCCATAGCTCCTCAATCCTCGAATCTATCTCTATACCTAGAGTGTGTCTCCGCCATTCCTGCTGTTCCTCCTGGCTACTGCCTGGTATATGTCAGTTCTGGCATACATTTATGCGGTCTAAGCCTAAGTAAATGAGATTCTCTACGTATGAACTCGACTGTATGCTCTCGTGAATAAGACCCTATTGACAGCACCCAAATTGGTGAATATATCTTTGTCCGCCTTAGGTAGTTATGCTCATTATGGCTGCTTCTAGACGTGCTAAATAAGAAAGCGAATGTCGGGTCAACCACCATGCTTCTCATTGACGGTGGGCGCATCTGAGCAGCGATCATCACAGGCCGTAACACACAGAAGTACTTTAAAGCTCAAAGATGGACTCTCTCCCTCACATGAAAATAAAATTAGCATAGAGCTATACTGATACCTACCAATTCGCTGCTTAAGCGTGAGCTCATGTAATCTAGAATCCTCCGATAATGATATTGACCATATTCTTATAGGTATACAATTATTGATAATATCCTGTGCGAGTGCCGCCATCCTCTACTGAGACACCGATTGTGTGGAGCGTGCGGATAAGTTAATTTGAGTTCTCAAGTAATCTGCAGATGGAAACCTAAAACATGCACATGCATATCAAGTACACTATACTAAAACGGTGATTCACTAATGGACAACTATAAAATACTAGATAATGTATGGATCCCTCTAATAGCATTGACTTACTTAGATATGTTAAACCTAAAAGATCATAAAAAAACACAGAGAAGAACACAAAGATGTTAGAATAATATCTGCGTGAGTTAATCACATATCTCAACATGATATGCCTGAAAACGGCCAAGATCTGGTAATTGAACCCTGAAACTAGTAATAAGGTTAATGATAATGTATCTGATTTATTGACCGTACACGTATCAATCTTGCTCATATCTAATATGAATTGATAAACACCAGCTATAGTAACATTCAGTAGAACCCTGACTTTATGTAGTCATTGAAAAAATATAAGCACAAGTCGTGCAGAGAAATTAAACTATTCTATGAAAGTGACAAGACGATTTGTTGCCGTAGAGGCATAACATGCTATAAGAAGAGCGACAACTAATCAGGAGGCTTCCACCGATGCGCTCTTAACGTCCCCAATTAAGCCATCAATCACAAAAGGAGTGTGCGAATTGAGCTTTGACATGTTGAAGCGAGCTGCGACACATTGTCGATTTAAGGAACCCGATGTAATCCAATGGTTGTCACCTTGCGATGACTCTTGTAGCGCCTGAGAGACTATGCTGTCGCATAATAGAGCCGAATTAGTCTCCAAGACCGAGCCATCTATGACATAATAAAATATAACTCGAGCACTTATCTACGTTCTCTATTAGATCTTCTAATAAATATGGAATCTATGGATCCGGTAAGAAGTCAGAGATAGACCTTTTCCGACACCGCATGCCATATCACTTTACCTGATACCTGTGTCAGCCTGGACTCAGAAAACAATAAACCACATTGCAAGTTAGATGTAAGATCCAAGGAGTAAATACTCCATGACTCATTATTAAAACAGTGAGTGCAATTACCCAATGTTATAGAAACTCTCACATTGTGTTTTAAAAGTGGCCCATATAATGCACTGTGATTACTCTTTCGCATGCGCGAAAATGTGCGATTTGATGTTAATGACCTCTCTCTGTTATTATGTTAATCTAGGCCGCTAAGAACTTTGATTAGACCAATACCAAATGAACCCTATCTATGAGATTTTACACAATGATAGTTTCTTCTATTGTCTGCACATGATCTGTCGATCATTGGTAACATATCGAGTCTTTGAAGTCTAGCTCTTGGTCCGAATTTTCATGAGTGCGTTTCTGAGTAGGATGGTGCTCATAGTACCACGTGTAGTTATCTCGTAAACGCTTATTAACTATATCCTCGTCACACAATCACACCTGATATAGCGTGGTCCTTATTGAACTAAATCTCCTTTGCTGGTCAAAACAGAATAGGAGACTCAAATTGAACCGCACTATCTCCGTTATTCGTGGTCCTAGGAATCTCGCCTTTCCTTCGAATTAATTCATCTTGCTAGGGGTGTAGTTGTATTGTTGCCAGAGCGTGTGGAAATGGCACACTGTATCCTACCCTTATGTCAAAGCCGTCCGTAAACATCCTATGTGTATACTGTGCTACAATGCGACAAGCACCATACACGTGCTCTATCCACTATCCGTGTAGGCAGAGCAAAACCCTCTCTAAATCTCCAATACTGTATCCGAGAGCGACTCAATCTTCAGTCGAAGACCAAATAATCACTTATCACGCCAGTCAGACTACCTCAATATCTCGACGTGTTTTGAATTTCCCACATGTTTCCCGGCTTATCCTCTCCATAAGAAATTTCATGATACTAATTCATACGTGATTACTGGGTGGAATCGTGGACCTTTTCCCCCAGATTGCAACACACTCACTCTCTCGCAGAGTAACCATCGAGTGCTAACCTATATAATTCGCATCATCTGAAACTATTCCCATACCCCTGTTTGCAACTGTGCTCTCGCCATGCTGTTGATTCCCCACCTGTAATTCGCGAAATTTTCTGATACGTTTCATTGCACACGACGACATGTGCTCATTCAACCTTAATTACAAGTATTCGTCGATTTCCATAATTATAATCTGGTGTGACAATATCTTTGATGATAGTGTGACTTGTGCAAATCATATGAAACGGTGTCACACTTCAATCCATATCTCCTGTATCCTGTTACTTTCTGTTATCTTATATTAAATAAAATAAAAATAAGTATTTCGTCATTGTGTTGACTCTCCTGTATTATTCCGACATCCATTGGCCCCTCTTCTGCTTGGCAACATACGTAATCAACCAAAGCCTCTTATCCTCGAAATACTCTCTACAAAATGCCCATATTGTCAATTCTATATAACTTAATGACAATGTTTATATACCATATGGTCCATAATGACCTACAGATCAACTTTGGCCAAACTTTCTGTAAGCTTTCATCCATTCGCTTGCACTTCCTCGTCCGATAGTAGAACAATCTTAGCGAAAGACACGCGACGGCTCCCAAATATTCCTCCAAACGCGTGCCGTCAAACTCTGAAACAAAGAGTGAGGTCATGTGAGTATGAATAAGAGATGGGACAGCTTAACGCCTACCACCACCTTGTTACGCTCTTATCTACGATGTCGGCCGACCTCAACCTCCGATGGCATGGCCAGGTCCTCTTCTCCTTGAGGCAACATCAGCCCTCATCCAAGTCTCAATTTCTTTCATCTCTCTACCCAACGACACTCGCGTCCTCCTCCTCTCCGCCCAAAAATGACCATGACGCGCGTAGAAAAACTCTCGCACGCCAACACGCCGTACGCGAAGCATATAGTTGCACACACATCATTATATAACACATGCGTCCAAGATGTGCCTTCCAAAATTATGCAACTCTGAAACAATAAATGTAGAATAGAATAGAATTATTCTCTGCGGACTGGCTCTTCTTTACCTTGGGTATGTGCCTCCTCAATTATCATGAGACTGAATCCATCATATTCCTTGGTTTGTGACTCCTACATTCAATGTTTTTGCTAGTTCTTTATTATTGCAAATTTTTGTCTCTAGTGCTTTATTCATTTGCATTATGACTGTTCTTGAGCTTGCATGTCAAATTTATATGGGTTCCAAGTAGTTTTGATGCATGATATAGGCCCTAGGCACTTGTAGGAGTAGTTGCTATCAATATTATTGAGTTTGGTTTACTTTTATTTTGAAGTTACTAAAAAAATTCAGAATTTTTCAGAGGAAGAAAAATGCTTAGGAAAATGTTCCAAGGTGGTTCCTCAAGGAAGCAAGGACCCAGGCTTGCATGCGTGATGCTGATGATGAGGCCACAAGAGACGCTCTTAGTGGCTCCCTTGTGAGTGGCTTCTTGAAAATTTATGGATCAAGCGTGAATTAAGGAAAGAATTCAATGCATATTGCGTAACGCTGATCTTGTGAGCTTCGAGGAAGAGAAGTGCAGCCAGTATCACAATCTCACTAGTACCGTTGTGAGGAGGTTTGAATTTTCATCTTCATGTAATTCTCCAACTGTCCTATTTGATCTTTATGAAAATTATTATACTATGTACTTAGAGGATTTTACCACTGCTTGCAAACTTCCACAATGGGGTAGCATAAGGGATCCTCACAAATCTGAATTTAGAGATTTTCTTGCTAGCATAACTGTGGGAGAATCTAGAGATATTACACAAGCTACCATAGGGAGCATTCACTTTCCCGCTATACATTATTTTGCTCTCTTCATAGGTAGATGCGTTAATGGTAAAGATGAGGCATGTCATATGTGTGTCCCCGACCTCAGTATTCTTAAGAGTGTTGTGTTAGGAGATAAATCTTATAATTTGGGAGCCATTGTTGCATGTAGGTTGCATCTTAATAGATTTAATGGAGATTTCTTTGGAGGAATTTATGCAACCCGCATAGCCAATTTTCTTGGTGTAGCCATACGCGAAGATGATATTGAATTATCCCCTGCTTACCTAGAATTTAATGATATGGTTCATCACCAGTTTGTCGAGAGGAATGAATCACCTCTCCAGTATCGACTAATCTTTGACAGACGCCGTGCTGTCCATATTACTCTCCCTGCTCCTACCTTCTTTGATCATTAGGCAAAGAGAAGATATTTTATTACCAGGGAGGAGTAGACGAGCGAGAGGAAGAGCGATATCTACACCCCTCCGTCGTCCCCGCCACCTCCATTAGGCAACATCTGTGCTGTCAGACTCGAATGCATGACTCGCGACATATAACACGGCACAAATTCAATCTCGTAGAAGTTCGCTGAACACCACAGGAACGTAAAAGCGTTATATATACATATAGAGAATAGGATAATCATCCGAACCCTAGGAGCCAGCACGTAGTGCCCAGTGAGAGACCATAACCTGTGAGGCTCACCACTCTGAAAGTCTTTGGATCGAAGGTTGTCGAGCGTACGTGATATCTCTACCCGATACCACATGTCAAACATTGTCTGTTACAGCACCCACCTTACTTGCTAGATGTCATGTGTCCCATTACTTTTTTCCATGTTGAGTTAGTCCATCTTAGTGCCTCTAGCTATCTAAGACTTATTCCTCTATTGCTTTTCTCTCTTGTAATGCTTGTTTAAATAAAACTTAACGAAAATAATCGAATGACACTTAATAATGTGCCATGATCAACATGTTTTCTCAATTGAGTCAGGCTAATCCTAAGCCATCTTTCTCCCCAATCTCCTCTCCATCCTATGTGGTGCGCTAAGTTCCAAAGTTGGATGGCCATGGCCTAGTGTGTGTGTGTGTGATGGTCTACTGTTTGTCCAGTAAGTGCATGGTGCATTTAGCTGGAATCTAAGACCATTGTTTCTCAATCCCTATATTCAAAATTTTGTGTCCATGTACACTGGCTTTGTAGCTGGGATTAGACCATTGATCTCCCTTCTAATTTTTGGGCGCCAAGTACCTTTGTTGTTTTACTAGTACTACAGCCGTTGGAGGGAACAGTGAAAGTTGGAGTACACTTGCTGGCGGGAAGCCATTTCTAGTATTTGGATTCCTTTTTGCTTGTTTGCATTAACTGCACACTATAATCGAAGCAACAGCCGCTGCCAGCTACTTAAATGAGGAGAGTAAGGGGTTTTATGCAAAAATGCTTAATTTGTCTCCAAAGTGCCAGATGCACACTCTTTGGCGGACGGAGTATCATAGAGTAGTATCATGTAGTACCTTATTTATTTCCATGCATGACACATAGTAGCATAGCATTTATTATGATACGGTATCATCGATATGATATTCAACCCTCTCTTTCTTCATTTAATGCTATGACACCTCATCAAAATTGTCTAGTTGGCATGCATGATACTAGCTATGATACTACAATTACGACCACTTCAACAAGCTGCCTCATAATCCTACCTCTATTCTACACGATTTGCTAGAGCTCCTAACTTAGATTCACGATACACATCCTCTGTATCAATACAACGAATGACAGTAGCTCTAGCGCGTTCTTTAAGTATCCTCTACGTATACTCTCCCGAACTGATTGTATATTGATTGGAGTGAGCTGAACCATGCCTGCGATAATTACTGTATTTCGCTACCTCATGTGGCCTCCCTTAGCACATCGTTATAGTCGTTCTCCAGCATACCAGGGATTGTAACGCGATGAGCGCGCCTATCCGCGATGCCTCAGACTTGTATTTACAAATACTACGAGCCAATCCGGTTTATTATTACTACTACCACTTCGAGGGTGTCTACTACTATATCGACGGGCCGTCAGCTCGGGTACCGAACACCCTAAGAGACCGAGTTAGTTAGGAGGCGTCCCGAGGCAGGAAGGACCTTGCCTTTCTCCATCGGGTTGGTTGGCTTATTTAGTGCTAGCCTTCTTATGCCAGTCGGCTGAAACAACTGTTAGTGTACAGCCCTAAATATCAGATATTGTTGCCTTCCGCCTGACTCTTGTGTATTTGAGTCTTTATGTATATGCGAGCCCATCCCGGAGAGGCCCCGTGGGCTACTCGTAACTAAAATTAGTGGCTAAATTGTTAGTATTTTAACTGATCTCTCATGAATTGGTTAGTATATATGACTTGATATCCCAGTGAGGTCTTTAAATGGATCGGTACACAATGATGTTCCGAATCAGCAACTACTTTAGTGATATATTAGTCTAATATGAGTAGCGTCATAAGCAGCTCTTCACATCCACTCATGGCCTTGCTGAGTCTATCATCCTACTTGCTCCTACTCTCCATCGAGCTGTGATAAGCTCGTAAAACTGGTTATAACAAATGCACCAACTAGAAGATCCCGTCCGTTTCGCAGCCTTCTGTGTGCCAATGGATCGATTAGCCTGAGTTAATAATGCGTCCGTAAAACCACTTTGCCGATATGGTCAGTCTGTCCTAGCGCGCTAGTATAATGCACAGACAAACCACATATGCCTGGGAGAGGCTTGGGATAAAAGAACAGTGGTACGAATTTGGGTAGTACTTTTTACCTACTTATTCGATCGATATGTGGAAGGCGTCTGTTTGTGGCCGCAGATCCGTAATCCATTAGAGTGGCCTGCCTTCCACTAGCGTTATATTCCATCCAAATTGAAATGTGTTTTATCTCCTATCTCCTCTTACACCGAATCGTGCTTCGTCTTAAGTGAAACATATGACTTGTCGGCGCACTAGGGTGTTGCACGACAAACTAAGATACATGAGCCTTGAGAGCCAACCATGCCAAAGAAAAATCATAACCCCTACAGCAGGTAGGCGCACCTATCTTACCAGCAACCCACCCGAAGTAACTCTTGAGCTGTTCCCAATGGGTTTCTACTCCCCTTACCTCAAAGTCCGCTGCAACTCGTGGTGGAAGTTAGTTCTACCCCTTTTTTTAGCAGTGCATGTCGTATGTTTTTTGACGTGTGCGCTCTCTAGCTGTGCACGGTGGAGAACTTAACCTACTGTCTTTCTCGCTAAGAAGTTTCGCCCCGCTACTGATTTTACCCACATAATTTGGACTATTGTAAGTGTGCTGAAATATCTATGCGATAAATGTGCATTCCAACTCACACTCACATGTTAAAAGGATGCGCCCCGAATCTAGTTATCTACCAACACAAAATGTAGATTTCTTAGATCTCGATATGCCAAATGTAATCGCATGAAATATACAGTAAAAACCAATGTGATGTGTGTGGCTATAACTAGTCTGACTACACGTCCTCATATAACATATCAAGGATGCACCATCTTACCACATTAACCATTCGACTTACCAATGTAGTGTGGGAAGAAAGAAGTATTGGGACTGTGTATCCAAGCAATTGATGCCATGGACTCCTTCGTAGAACCTTGTAAGTGAAAAAGAAGTTGCAGTCTGCCTGTACAAAGATCTAGCGTAAGTTCGGTTACCTGCTGCTCGGAATTTTAGTTAGCCACTAATTGCAAAATTGTTCAATTACGTTGCTTGGCTTAATTTAGTTTGCTACTGATTACATAACGCCATAGTCTGTTAATCCTATTGTAGACTGTGCCTACCTATGTGTTTGATACTTACTATTAAGAATTACCTGTTTGCCTGAACTTAAATAGCTACTTAAGCACGTAGATAGCTAGTCATATGTACTTCTAGGGTGCAGCAGAATTCACGTGTTATTTACGTTCTCATACCCTGTTTGTTTAAATGGTTTGCTGTTATCACTTGTAGCACTAGTAATGTTTGCATGTTCATAGATAGACAACTGTCAGGTTTATATGATGGACACTGTCTTTTTAACTTATATATGTGTTGGAATCATTTTTCTTACATCAAAGAAATTTACAGATGTCTGTGTTGCTGGTAAACGGTACCGACTTGTTACTTTAATACGTTGCCAAGAACTTGTTAGTTTTAGTAGTTCATGTGTAATTAAATACGTTGCCAAAACTGGTTAGTTTTACTAGTGTGATGTTAGTTTCTTATGGCTCTTACAAAACTTTATTTATTGATTTCTAACATTCAAGTTTGCATGATCCAACTGAAACTTCGTTGGCACAATAGGTATGTTTTCAGAAACTTCCTTGTTTACCTAGTTTGCTGTTGTAACTTGTTGTTGTAATAATCTTACCAACTTCATGTTTTTAGGATCCAATTGGAAGTCCAATTGCACAGCAAGTACATTTTCAAAAATATATTTGTGTAACAGGTTTTCTGTTGTAACTTGTTGCTCTAATCAACTTACTGACTACTCAACTTTTCAGGATCCAAGAGAAACTCCAATGCCACAATAGGTTCCTTTTGCAAAACTTGTTTGTTTAACTACTGCAACCGGTTGCTCTAATCACGTTACTGGCTACTCAACTTTTTTGGATCCAAGAGAAACTCCAATTCCATATCAGGTACCTTTTGCAAAACTTGTTTGTTTAACTACTTTGCTGCTGCAACAACCGGTTACAATGATGTTAATAACTACTTTTTAGCATCCAATTAAAACTCTTTAATTCCATGTTTGTTTAACTGGTTTGTTGTTATAACTCCTAGTTGAGATGTTTTGCTAACTTCAACTTTTCAGAATCCAATCAGAACTTTAATGGCAAAACAGGTTAGCCCAAGATCAAAGAGTGAGGTCCCCATGGACGTTGTATCATCCCAGAGCGGTGGCACCGGCCCAATCATGCATCATGAATTGCCAACTGCTGATACTCTAGAGGCTAAACTAGTGGTAGAAAGAGATTCTGCTTCTGCACTTAGAGATGAAGTTTACATGTTGAGGAAGCAAACATCATAATCACAAGTAGTACTCAAGACAACCATTAAATATTTGGTGGATTTCAAAAGGAAGCAAGCTGAGACTGACCGCATTGTTAAGGTCCTGAAGGAAAAAAGGAAATTAAGTTCCCACTTGGTAAATCATAGGTGAAATGTTCTTTCCATCGTTGAATAACCTTTGTGTTGTTTGTTCATGTAATCGATCAAACCATTTGTTTTAGAGATCATGTAATATTTTTTTTGTTTTTTGGTTTGTAATTTTATTTGAGCAGAAGTCTATATTAATTGATAAGACTTGCAGACATTTCATTTTGATTGCTCTGCCAGAGCTACAAATATGCCAATTGGACTGAATGTGCATTCGGCAATAATAGTAGTATAGATGGACCATAAGTGGCACGCATCGGAAAGGGCCAAGATGTTGTACTAGATTCTCTAAAAAAGGATGCTCTTCTAGCAAAAAAAAGTACAGCGCCCTAGCTTATGTATTTTAGTTGATATTATTGATCCATATACTCTATAAGTGTTTATATGTCTGTTAGTTTTGTACATAATTGGTTGATTGACTCGGTATTTGAATCTTGATACATCGCGTGTGTACATATCTAAATGGGAGTACACATTATGCTGTGTGTGACATTTGAGTTGACATAAAGTGTTCCAAATATTTGAATTCACCTTAAACTGGATTCCAGCTTCTAAATTCGAGTATCGGCATTTGTTAATCATATTCATATATGACAGTGGAATACATCTTTGTCGTGCTTTTGGAGATATATAAAAACACATAGAATGATTTATAAAGATTCATATAGGAATACAAAATGGATTCGAATTTAGTTGCCAGGATAAACGTGGATGCTTATTGTCCCAAAATTTGAAAGAAGCGGCAAAATGTCCACTCCCACGTCGGCTGCCCGAAGCCAAGTGTTTGGGAGATGGAAATTACTGTCTACCCCTTACATGGACAATCCACCAACCCGATTTCGACTGCTCTCAATAAGGGTAGGTTAGTAACTTCAATTCGACGTGACACGACTGCCTCTGAGCCCATTCTGACATGGTGGGTGCCAAACATGGGCGACAAAACACATTTGATTCAACCTCGTCCGAAAGACCTCTGTTTCTCCCTCCATTTCCCCATTCATACATGGTGGGCGGCAAAACAAACTAGACTTGGCCGAAATCGATGTTGGCAAATATTTTCAATAGGGGTAGGTTTGTAACTTCACTCAGACATGATAAAACCGCCCTACCTGTCAGCCCTGTTCATACACCGTGGGCGCCAACCATGGGTGGCAAAACACCCTCTCCTCGCTCGAAATTTATCTGGGCAAATATTGGCGAGATGCGAGATTACCATCCTATCCCCAACCGACGAGACGTCCAAATTTTAAACGGGGGCTAAGTTCTAACTTTCCCATATTTCAGACAGGCGCGTCCCAAGAACATGGTTCCCAGTACCTCTCCCTCCATTTTCCCATTCATACACCATCCATGCTAGAACACCATCTCCACACCAGCCTCCTCCATCCGCCACCCAATCCATCGCCACCGTCCTCCACCCCATCCATCGCCACCGTCCTCCACCATGCCGGAGCGCCTACCAAGACCACGTCGTCCACTGCTAGAGATGGGTGTTTCTCATCCACGGCGATGGAACAAGAGCCTTTCATCATGTCCTCTCGCTTCATCGGCGCCGTCGTCCTCTTTGCTGGGCCGCTCACACGACCTTCTCTTCCACCGCAACGGACTTATCCCCGATGCACCCGTCTATCGTCGCGGATCTGCTTCAACGCCAAAGATAGCCACCGCACCCCTGATGCTTACACGGCGGTGCAAGATAGGTGGTACTTCGTATCTCCTCAACTTTTTGATCTCAACCAGAAAATAGATCGTAACTTTGTTACTGTACGTTCTTGTCAGCTATTAGAATTTAGTTCTTAGTTCGAAGCAAACAATGGATGCTAAATAGCACTTCTGCGGTTTGCAGCTTTAAATCTACCATGACACAGTCATAATAGGGTTTAATTGATCATGTTGGTTCCGTGGTGGTTTATTTAATAGAAATCAGAGGGGAAACCCTCTTTTGCTCAAAAAAATGCTTAGGGTTTCCCCCTTTTATGATCACTATACGATCAACATACGTGCTTCGTGTCATAATAGCACTGCTCCACCCATCAATCTAAACAAGCTTACTTGTTCAAATACGAATCTGATATTATTAAAACAGAGTCATTTAATTGGTCAGCTAAATGTTCCTAATTTACATTCGAAAATGCATGTTCGCCGCTCAGGTGTGTATCTCTACAGGGTGCCCACGGTGGGCTGCGGCCCACCCTGGGATTTTGGGTCGGCCCAGGCCCCGATTCCCCTCTGTTCTGCTGCGCGCTTCCGATCTCTACTCGCCCCAAGCCGCCTACCTCGCCGGCGACTTGCCGTCCCTGGACGGCATGACTCTAGGAGGAGACGCCAGA
>NC_053028.1:311959856-311987135 GCF_003073215.2 Triticum urartu | reverse complement strand
CCTCGAATCGCCCCTCGTCTCGTCTCTTTCCCCACCGTTCCCCACCTCTGTGCCGGACGAACGACGACGAAGACGACGGTCGCGCTTCACCACCGCACCGGAGCTACCTCATCTACGCCCTCGTCCACCGCACCGGGTGGTCCACCGACAACGTCGGCCCGCAACCGACGTGCCTCACAGACACCGAGTTCCACCGCATCAGGTGCGCTTCACCGACGCCGTCTCCCAGCTCACCGGGGCTACTTCACCGAGCACATCGTCGCACCTCCGCCCCCCGAGGCCGTTGGGGCTTCACCAACGGTCTCGTCCACCGCATCGTAGCGCTCCGCTGCCACAAGATCTGCATCGTGCGCGGCCAGCCAACGCCAGCGCATCACCCTCAACGGCTCTGAAGTGACCCGCACTCTAGCTAGGCGAGCATGCCCAAACGCCGGCCCGAACTAGGTATCCACACATCACTCCCTTGTGCACTGTTCCGACGATGTTTGGATATCCTTTCACTGCTCTCTTAGCTTACACGCCTATGCAACTCTGACTTTAACTCTTATTTCTTCTGGAGATATCATCTGAAACAAGCAAATCCATTTTTTAGCGAAGCATGACGGCGCTACGGGATCTGGTACACATCCTGCACACCCGTATAACCTTGTAAGTATCTGTCCTCCGGTACAACATCAAGGTCGATTCCTCTTATTTGATCAACCATTCGCCGTGTCAAAAATGCAGAGGGGGATGCAAGGAGCACAAGGCCTGCACATCCAAGCAAGTGGTAACATGGACTTGTACATGGAACATCCCAAGCGCAAGCAGAGCTGCAGTGAGCCTGTACAACGAGCTAGCGTAAGTCCCTGCATTTCATTTAATTCGTACTGGCATTCGTGTATGATTTGTGTGCAGTGGCTGATCCACGAATTCAAGTTACCAGGGGCGAACATTTAACTTAAAAAATACGAAGGCACTTGCACTCCGGAAATCAACATAACTTGAGAAATGTGAAGCTACATGCACTTTGAAAACCAGCTAATGATCCAAAGTAGTTCAGATTATAAACACTAAATGATGCAAGCACCAAAAAACACAAAATGCAACATGGTGTACAAGGACTACAAACATGGTCTGTACCTGCTTGAATTATTCGTTCTCTGGCTGAAAATATCGAAGTGTAATTGCACGTATAACCAGTGCGCAAACTGCATATCAATATATCTATCCTGCACAAGTATGCCAATAGTTTCAAACAACAGATTAGAAAAGTATTTATGCTATGTTGTCATGATACGGGGACTTTCTGGTAGATGGCCTCGACGTTTCCTCAAGCTATGAAAATGCACTATAATTTGCTTGTCATCAATGCCTGCAAATCTCTGTCTCTCTCAACATAGTAGATCATCATTAGACACTAAATCCTTCAATGAGCTTGCAAAATGCTTGCATTAGATCCCTCATTAGACACTATATGTTCATCACCAGGAGCATGTAAAATGTTTGCATCAAATCCTTCATTAGCAGTCTGTTCATTAGACACTTCAGGCTCAAGAACAACATGAGCTTGTATGTTTGCACCGGAAACTTGATTAGATACATCAGATTCAGTCAGTTCAGTATTGATTGGGGGAGTTATAAAATAAGTAGAAATTGGTTTCATTTTCTCATAGATTCCCTACATACAAGCAGTTTTACAACACCGTCAGGTTTAACTATTGGCCAGAAATTGAAGAGTTGAATTAGATATAATCAGGGATGTGATGTACCTGCTCGTTGCGCATGCTACTCTTGCAAGCTGCGACTGTCCGTTTGCGCAAGCTCGATGCCATGCCCGTGCTGCCGCCGCTGCCTCCCACGCAGGCTACACCCAGGGTTGGATCTTCATCTTCTTGTCCTTCCGTTTCTTGAAGCCCGACCGCCCTCCAACGAGCGCGAGGAAGTGCTGTGTCGGTCTGTCCAAGCGGCGCTAGGTTAGGAGCGAACCAGACTGGAGGCTGGAGCGAATGAATTGGGATTTTTCCTACTGTCGATCGATATGGCTCGTTTGGGCCGCGAGCCTGCTATAGGGCCTGCCTTGCACTTATGTTATTGGCCCATCCAATTTGAAATCATTCTTCTCCTTTTTTTCTCACATCGCGTTGGGACGAACAAAACTAGCATGGGCCAACCTAGATGACTCAAACTAGGTGCACACTTTCCAGCCACCTGAGACGGCCGCCCATACCAGCCCCTATGGTGGCGTCCCCCCTTTTTGCGTGTATGATTGGATAGTGAAAAATATTCCAGTGGCGCTTTTGATTTACCCACAGAATGGTTGAATTGCTTGTTTCTATGAACTGAGTTCGCCAATAATGTGAAGGATGCCAGTCTTTTCATCCTATTGTAGATTGCTTAGATCTCGATATGCCAAAAGTAATCGCATGAAATATACAGTAAAAGCCAGTGTGATGTGTTTGGCTACAACTAGTCTGACTACACGTCCTCATATAACATATCAAGGACGCACCATCTTACCAGATTAACCATTCGACTTACCCATGCAGTGTGGGAAGAAAGAAGTATTGGGACTGCGTATCCAAGCAATTGATGCCATGGACTCCTTCGTACAACCTTGTAAGCGAAAAAGAAGTTGCAGTGTGCCTGTACAAAGAACTAGCGTAAGTTCAGTTACCTGCTTCTCGGAATTTTAGTTAGCCACTTATTGCAAAATTGTTCAATTACGTTGCTTGGCTTAATTTAGTTTGCTACTGATTACATAATGGCACAGCCTGTTAATCATATTGTAGACTGCGCCTATCTATGTGTTTGATACTTACTGTTAAGAATTACCTGTTTGCCTTAACTTAAATATCTACTTGTTTGTTTAACTGCTTTGCTGCTGCAACAGCGGGTTACAATGATGTTAATAACTACTTTTCAGCATCCAATTGAAACTCTTTAATTCCTTGTTTGTTTAACTGGTTTGCTGTTATAACTCCCAGTTGAGATGTTTTGCTAACTTCAACTTTTCTGAATCCAATCGGAACTTTAATGGCAAAACAGGTTAGCCCAAGATCAAAGAGCGAGGTCCCCATGGACGTTGCATCATCCCACAGCAGTGGCACCGGCCCAATCGTGCATTATGAATTGCCAACTGCTGATGCTCTAGAGGCTAAACTAGTGGTAGAAAGAGATTCTGCTTCTGCACTTAGAGATGAAGTTGACATGTTGAGGAAGAAAACAACACAATCACAAGCAGTACTCAAGACAACCATTAAATATTTGGTGGATTTCAAAATGAAGCAAGCTGAGACTAACCAGATTGTTAAGGTCCTGAAGGAAAAAGGGAAATTAAATTCCTACTTGGTAAATCATACGTGAAATGATCTTTCCATAGTTGAATAACCTTTGTGTTGTCTGTTCATGTAATCAATCAAACCATTTGTTTTAGAGATCATGTAATAATTGTTTTTTTTGTTTTTTGGTTTGCAATTTTATTTGAGCACAAGTATGTATTAATTGATAAGACTCGGAGTCATTTCATTTGGATTGCCGTGCCAGACCTACAAATATGCCAATCGGGGTGAATGTGCATTCAGCTATAGTAGTAGTATAGATGGACCATAAGTGGCACGCATCGGAAAGGGCCAAGATGCTGGCTAAAAAAGGATGATGTTGTAGCCAAAAAAAGTACAACGGCTTGGCTTATGTATGTTAGTTGATATTATTGATCCATATACTCTATAAGTGTTTATATGTGTGTTAGTTCTGTACATTCTTGGTTGATTGGCTCGATATTTGAATCTTGATACATCGCTTGTGTACATATCTAAATGGGAGTACACATTATGTTGCGTGTGACATTTGAGTTGGACATGAAGTGTTCCAAATATTCGAATTCACCTTAAACTGGATTCTAGTTTCTGAATTTGAGTATCGGCATCTGTAAACCATATTCATATATGACAGTGGAATACATCTTTGTCGTCCTTTTGAAGATATATAAAAACACATAGAATGATTTATAAAGATTCATATAGGAATACAAAATGGATTCGAATTTAGTTGCCAGGGTAAACGTGGATGCTTATTGTCCCAAAATTCAAAAGAAGCAGCAAAATGTCCACTCCCACATTGGCTGCCCGAAGCCAAGTGTTTGGGAGATGGAAATTACTTTCTACCCATTACACGGACAATCCATCGGCTCGATTTCCACTGCTCTAAATAGGGGTAGGTTAGTAACTTCAATTAGACGTGACACGACCGCCTCTGAGCCCATTCCGACACGGTGGGCGTCAAACATGGGCGGCAAAACTCATTTGATTCAAGCTCGTCCGAAAGACCTCTGTTTCTCCCTCCATTCCCCATTCATACACGGTGGGCAGCAAAACAAACTCGACTTGGCCGAAATCGATGTAGGCAAATATTTTCAATAGGGGTAGGTTTGTAACTTCACTCAGACATGACACAACCTCCCTACCTGTCAGCCCCGTTCATACACCATGGGCGCCAACCATGGGCGCCAACCACCCTCTCCTCGCTCGAAATCGTCTGGGCAAATATTGGCGAGATGCGAGATTACCGTCCTATCCCCAACCGACGAGACGTCCAAATTTTAAACGGGGGCTAAGTTCGTAACTTTCCCATATTTCAGATAGGCCCGTCCCGAAAACATGGTTCCCCGTACCTCTCCCTCCATTTTCCCATTCATACACCGTCCGCGCTAGAACACCCCATCCCCACACCAGCCTCCGTCCGCCACCCCATCCATCGCCGCCGTCCTCCACCACATCCATCGCCACCGTCCTCCACCATGCCGGAGCGCCTACCAAGACCGCGTCGTCCCTGCTAGAGATGGACGCTTCTCATCCATGGCGACGGGCCAATAGCCTTGCATCGCGTCCTCTCGCTTCAAGCGCGTCGTCCTCTTTGCCGGGGCCGCTCACACGACCTTCTCTTCCACCGCAACGGGACTTATCCCCCGATGCACCCGTCTACCGTCGCAGATCTGCTTCAACGCCACCGACAGCCATCGCACCCCCGATGCCTACACGGCGCCGCAAGAGAGGTGGTACTTCATATCTCCTCAACTTTTTGATCTCAACCAGAAAATAGATCTTAACTTGGTTACTCTACTTTCTTTTCAGCTCTTAGAATTTAGTTCTTATTTCGAAGCAAACAATGGATGCTAAATATCATTTCTCCGGTTTGCAGCTTCAAATCTGCCATGGCACAGCCATAATACGGTTTAATTGATCATGCTTAGGGTTTAATTGATCATGTTGGTTCCGTGGTGGTTTCTTTAATAGAAATCGGAGGGGAAACCCTCTTTTGCTAAAAAAATATGCTTAGAGTTTCCCCCTTTTATGATCACTATACGATCAGAATACGTGCTTCGTGTCATAATAACACTCCTCCACCCATCAAGCTAAACAAGATTAGTTGTTCAAATATGAATCTGATATTATTAAAACAGAGTTGTTTAATTGGTCAGCTAAATGTTCCTAAATTAGTTTCGAAAATGCATGTTCACCGCTCGGGTGTGTATCTCTACAGGGTGCCCACGGTGGGCCGCGCCCACCCTGGGATTTTGGGTCGTCCCAGGCCCCGATTCCCCTCTGTTCTACTGCGCGCTTCCGATCTCTACTCCCCAGCCGCCTGCCTCGCCGGCGACTTGCCGTCCCCGGACGACATGACTCTAGGAGGAGGCGACGGACTAACAGGAGGCCAGGAGCCGCTCGCCCAACAGCGTCACCGCTGCCCGGGCGCGCCGCCGTGCCTACCTTCCCAGTTCGTTCAGGGCTCAGGCGTGTAGCACCCACCAAGCCAACCCGATTTATCCTGAGATACGTCCTCAACACTTAGCAGCCACTCCTCATCACCCATTTTCTAATTGATTCATTGCTCATTAGGCAGGACTGTCATTAGGGTTTGTTGTGTGCTCAGTGCTACCTACACTTAATGGTTGACATGTATTTCGGTAATCTTTAGTACCTCTAAAGTTCACAGGGTTTTCAAAATTCTGGCCCTCGGAACAGAAACTAGTCATTTTGGATTGTTCATTGTAGTGACATTGACCCAGATTACTACTGCAAGCCAGGTTTGTTGACAATTTTACTTGTCTTTCTTACTCATTCGATATAATATCCAATTATTCACGTCGATTAGTTGCAAACAATAAGTGCTAGACAAACTTCTTCATTCAGATTTTGGACGGTCTCTTACTGCAGTTACAATTCTGCATACTTGTCCTAGTAAGCTCACAAGTAAATGATTGATTCACTACATCTATGCTTGCCTTGTCATATTTGTTGTCAATATTCTTTTAGGGTGGACCACCTTGTTTCTAAATACTGGAACCGTAGACATGAGTGAATAGTATTTCTCTATCCGATCTCTTCCATCATGTGTGGGTAACGAACACTGCATTGTATAAAAAGAAAGTGTCATTTCTAGCTTTTACATAGGTTTCGATCTTTTAAATGGAATACAATCTTCCTACTTGCTTTGTGTCGCACTACCAACACTCCACCCTTGAAGCTAAACATTACGCCACTCATAATTGCTTAGTTTATTTGTTCAAATACGAATTTCATATGATTCTAATGTTCCTACTTCAATTTTGAAATGTGTGCCTGCTTGTTATAGAGACATAAGGGGTTTGTATTTCTGTGTGTGATCTGGTCAACAAAGTTGGGGAGGTGAACTTTGCATATGTAGGGGTTTATAGGGAGACACTCTCTGAGTTGAATCCGCAATGCATTCCATAGATAATTTGACTACTTTTTATGTTTTCATGAATCTCAAATTATGAACAAGATCATAATGATTATGAGCTTGCGCGCATGAAAAGAATAAAGCAGAACAATGCCATGGCTGTCAAACTTGGCATTAAGGGACTGAAATCAAGTCTGGATGCAATGCAATGCAAACGCTCTCCACCTACAGATTCATGCTCAGAATATGATCCTAATAGTGATTCTGAGCTAGAGGGAGACCTAAGTCAATGTAGCTCCCTAGTGGAGGAGTCAGAGGAAGATGCCCTATCTTATTCACCCATCAAGGTACTTGCTCTAACTTTCCAAGCTTACATTGCTCGCACATATCTTGCAACTGATGCTTTGCATTGCTTCTACTTTGTTGAACTGCCATTAGCTTAGTTTACACATCATGTATGTGAATACGCCATGCCTATCCATTTTCAGTACATATTCCATCTATCATCATACCATATTTATCCATTCAAATGTTGTTCTTGTGTATCAGACGTTCAAAAGGAAGAGGGCGATTGCTGATCGTGGAGGAGCACAAGCAAAGTATTTGGAAAAGGTAGTGGCACCTGATAAATCAAATAGCCCATTAGGTGTAGTTGCAATATCACTTGACCCACAAAATACCCCAATTCTAGCAGACTCTAGCCCTACTACACTGGTCATTTCTGATGCCCCAACTCAGCAGACCCCAACTGCAGCAAACAGTATGATTATGCCAGTTGACATAGCACCAGCTGTACGACGCAAAACCCCCATTCCAGCAAAGAGTACACCAAATCCAGTTGCCAAATCCCTTTTCGAACCAGAGAGAGCCCCAATTGCAGAAAATAGGATCCCTGTTCCATTTCTTCCCAGTTTAGAAGACGAAGCTTATGTTGTTGTCAGGAACTTTGTGCGCATCTTTCCTTCATGGAAAGATTATACCGCAGACACAAAACAATTTACAGTCTTCCTCCGCAACTTACGCGTAAGTAATATACTAATGTTATTCATGGTCATTACTGCATATGTTTCTACTGACAGAAGACACAAGATTTCATTCTTTTAAATAGGCGAGGAGCAACTGGATTGTGATGACGAGCAAGGGTTGGTTGCGCTTTTCAAGCACTCGTTGATGAAGTATCGTTCCTACCTGAGGCAAGCGCACTTCGATGGCAAGCCTCTGAACGAAATTTCTGTAAAGTCTCCGGTGCTACATTTATCCGACGGTGACTGGAATAATCTTGTTACACATTGGTCTCGGCTGCAGCGTAAGGTACTGTCTATGATATCACATCACAATTTGAACTACATTTCTGCATTTGCCTTAATGTCTCACTTGTATGAAAACTGTTAGCAGAAGAACATTCGTTCTCAAGGGACCACAGAATCTCGCAACTATACTGCACACTGCATTGCTCTTGTGAGTACCTCTTGCCCTGTATGACCATACTTACTTTCATAGTGTTTGATTATGTAGCATCACTGCACATGTTAGCCTCGTAATCGTCCATTTGGTGGACATTATAAGATCCATATGGACTCTTACATAAATTTAGAATCAACCCAATGCTTTTGAAGAGGTTTAGCTCGTACAGTCCTCTTGTAAGGACTGAACGTGGTCTCACTGTACTTACATTAACAGCTACTCCCTCCGTCCCATAATATAAGAACGTTTTGTACAGTACACCAGTGTTCAAAACACTCTTGTATTATGGGAAGAGGGATTGGATTCATTGTAGCATTCTGCATCTTATCTCCCTCGCCCACCATTTACTAAAAAAGATCAGATCTATATTTAATCTTACCAACAAGTAGAATACACAGACAATGCCAGTGCAGAAGTGTAGCCCATTGCTCTTGTCAGTACATTTTGTCCTGTAACGCTTGTACTTCCAGGGATTGGTAGTTGATTATGTAGCATCAATCTGCATCTTATCTTCATTATCCTCTATCCCTTCCAGTATTATCATATCTATAATTACTCTCTACAAAATGTAGAGTACAGGCAATGCTTATGAAGAAGATTCTGTGCTGAAATTCTTGAGTTATCCTTCCCTTGACATGGAGAAGGGCATTATAAAGCCGGTGTTAACTGTTAATGTAAGTCAGTCCTTCTAAAGCCTTTATCCTCAACTGCTGTTTAATTTGCTCATACTCCCTATCGTTTACTGCTGTTTAGTTTGTGTTTCTACCAAAATGCATGTTCGTAAGAACCGTAAGTTCTAAGTTTTACTTGTAAAACCAAATTCCTTATTCATACCATGCACATTACTTAATACTCCCTATATGTATGCTTGTTTTTGTGGATCTATAATCCAGTGTGTGGTGAAGCAGCCCACGTTTGCACCTTGTCATCTCCTGTTTTATCTTACTGATGTGGCTGATGATATGAACAACATGCCATGCACATTATCCAAAATAGATACAATGATTTTCTTTGCCCTTCATCTATGCTTGTTATGTTGACATGGTAATCCAGTAGTGTGGTGAAGCTCCCCGCATTATGAACAATGCCAAATTATGCTATTGATATTTTGAACTTACTCTTTATTTTCTAATTTGAAATTGGATAGAATTGACAGAACAGTTATCATCTTTGTTTATACACGTGCAAAACCTGTCATCTCTCTGCTTTGTTTCAGGGTGATATGCCTGATGGCATGCACAAGTCTGCTGAAGGCTGTGAGACAAACCCAACATATATTGCAGCAAAGAAGGCAAAACATCTTGAAGATAGCGAGACAACCCCAAAGTCTTGTCTTGATGCAGTGTTCAAGTTACTTGAGACTAACAGTCAGACAAGCTCACAGAATTCGTTGTCTGAATCAGTTCGACTTCTTCAGTCCCAAGTTCTAGCAGAAAGGCATTCTGCAACTCAACTTCGACTTGAAGTCCTATCTCTAAGAAAGATTGCGGAGAACACCAATGAGAACCTCATCGCTAAACAGCTACACCTGGAAGCTATGACCGACATGCTAGGCCGGTCTCACAGCCTTGCTCAGCAGCTTGCGCAGCAGTTCCCCCGCAAGGCTAACCTTTCTTGAACTGTCTTGGAAGTGGTCTCGGTTCAGTATTATTTTGTTACGCTGCAATGGTGCCCAGTTTTTGTAATCTGCTTTCTTGTTATGATCACTGGTGGCGAACTTTGATTGCCCAGTGGATGTAATATTTTTATGCTGAATGGTCCAGTTTTTGTAATCTGCTTCTTCGTTGCTTTATGATCACTGGTGGCGAACTTCGATGCCCAGTGGATGTAATATACCTTAAATCCTTTATTGTATAGTGTAGGTTTATTCTTAGTTACTATGCCGTAATTTCTTTATTGTATAGAGTAGGTTTGTTCTTAATTCCTACTAGTTACTGCCATCATTCGCTATCTGAAAAAAAATCAGATGTAGTCGACCGGACCGAAACATTCGACTCTAACGGGCCAGGTTTTTAGCGGGCCACAATTGGGCCGGCCTGCGTCTTTCTTGGGCCCGAATGATTGGGGCCTTCACACATTGCGCCAGGCCCAAACTTACACAGCCTATATTTTAGTTGGGCCTTTTGTCGACCCAGCGCTTAGTTTGGCCCAGGTAGCGTTGGGCCATTAACAGGCTGAATATTGTACTGGCCTGTTACGGCCGAGATGAAACCACGGGCCTTTAGCAGGCCAAAATGCATGTTGGGCCTCAATTTTCACTAGTCGTCGACGGGCCTTCAGCAGGCCGAAATGTAGACCGGGCCGTTTTGGGCCCAGTTAGCTCACGGGCCGTTACCAGGCCGAAACATATCTTGGGCCTTAGTTGGCCCACTGATATCATGGGCCTTTAAGAGGCCGAAAGCTTAGCACAGGCATCAACGGGGAATTACGCGACAGGCCTTTAACAGGCCCAAAGTCACGTTGGGCTTAACTGTTGCCACCTTTATCACGGGCCGTTAGTGGGCCCGATGTCCGTCGGACCATATATGGCCCATGGGCAGCACGGGCCATTCCCAGGCCGAAAGTCACACCGGGCTGAAATGGGCCCATGTCTACATCAGGCCTCTAACAGGCCGAAAGTCACTGGGCTGTAGTTGGGCCCAAATATTCGGCGAACAATTAACGGGCCAGATCTGGCTTCGGGCGCAAATGGGCCCAAATATTGGGAACAATTAACGGGCCAGATCTGGCTTGGCCGTAAATGGGCCCAAATATTGGGCGAACAATTAACGGGCCAGATCTGGCTTCGGGCCGTAAATGGGCCTTTATTAAGCAGGTCGTTATTGGGCTGGCCCACTAGTACCTGATTAAGTTCTACGGCCTTTGACTGGGCCGGCCTTTTTAACCTATATGGGCCTCTGTTGGGCCCAGCCACGTGTCGACGTATCATAGGCATGTCTCTCCAATGGACGGGCGACATCTGGCCCACTGACGAGTTGACAGGTGTTCCCTTCGGCCAATCAGAATTTTACACGTGAAAATTTCCCATTGGTAGGGCTGTTAACGGGTTATCGGATCCAAAATCCGACCCGATAGCTTAACGGCGTTCCGTTACGGTGGATGCCATGTGTCGGTCACCCTTGACGAAAGCACTTCTGTGACGCGCGATTTATCGTCATGGAAGTGGACACTTCCGTGATGATAATTTTGGTAATGTCATGGAACACTTCTACGACAGCACAGGTATGACTATCTTGATTCTGTCATAAAATCATCATGGATGTACATGCATGACAAAAAACGCGACCTACTGTGACAAACATGTATCATCACGGAAGTGTATTTTTTTGTAGTGTAGGGATAGATTGGTATGAAAATACCATCGCTCGTCCCCGACCGCCACTCATAAGAAGGACAATCAAAGAAACACCTCATGCTTCAAATTTGTCACACAACGTTCACCATACGTGTATGCTACGAGACTTGCAAACTCTAACACAAGTATTTCTCAAATTCACAACTACTCAACTAGCATGACTCTAATATTACCATCTTCATATCTCAAAACAATCATCAAGTATCAACTTCTCATAGTATTCAATGCACTCTATATGGAAGTTTTTATTATACCCATCTTGGATGCCTATCATATTAGGACTAATTTTATAGCCAAAGCAAATTACCATGCTGTTCTAAAGGACTCTCAAAATAATATAAGTGAAGCATGAGAGATCAATAATTTCTATAAAATAAAACTACCACCGTGCTCTAAAAGATATAAGTGAAGCACTAGAGCAAAATTATCTAGCTCAAAAGATATAAGTGAAGCACATAGAGTATTCTAATAAATTCCGATTCATGTGTGTCTCTCAAAAGGTGTGTACAGCAAGGATGATTGTGGTAAACTAAAAATCAAAGACTCAAATCATACAAGACTCCAAGCAAAACACATATCATGTGGTGAATAAAAATATAGCCTCAAGTAAAGTTACCGATGGACGACGAAAGAGGGGATGCCTTTCGGGGCATCCCCAAGCTTAGGCTTTTGGTTGTCCTTGAATTTTACCTTGGGGTGCCTTGGGAATCCCCAAGCTTAGGCTCTTGCCACTCCTTATTCCAAAATCCATCAAATCTTTACCCAAAACTTGAAAACTTCACAACACAAAACTCAACAGAAAATCTCATGAGCTCTGTTAGTATAGAAATCAAATCACCACTTTAAGTTACTGTAATGACAATTTTTATCTATATTGGTGTTAAACCTACTGTATTCCAACTTTTCTATGGTTCATACCCCCAAATACTAGCCATAGATTCATCAAAATAAGCAAACAACACACGAAAAACAGAATCTGTCAAAAACTGAACAGTCTGTAGTAATATGTAGTTTTCAAATACTTTTGTAACTCCAAAAATCTGATAAATTAGGAATTCCTAAATAATTTGTATATTGATCTACTGCAGTTGGAATGTATTTTATCTGCTCTCTGGTAAAAAATGAAAATTATTCTCGTGATGCGCATACTTTCTGTTTTTTTCAGCAAGATCAAACAACAATCATCAAGAAGATCCTAAAGGCTTTACTTGGCACACACTAATTAAAACATAAAAACACAATCATAACAGAGGATAGATAATTTATTTATTACTAAACAGGAAAAAACAAGAAACAAAAATAAAATTGGGTTGCCTCCCAACAAGCGCTATCGTTTAACGCCCCTAGCTAGGCATAAAAGCAAGAATAGATCTAGGTATTATCATCTTTGGTATGCAATCCATAAGTGGCTCTCATAATAGATTCATAAGGTAATTTAATTTTATTTCTAGGAAAGTGTTCCATGCCTTTCCTTAATGAAATTGGAATCTAATATCCTTCTTTCATATCAATAATTGCACCAATCGTTCTAAGGAAAGGTCTACCAAGAATAATAGGACAAGTAGGATTGCAATCTATATCAAAAATGAAATCTACGGGCACATAATTCCTATTTGCAACAATAAGAACATCATTAATCCTTCCCATAGGTTTCTTAATGGTGGAATCCGCAAGATGCAAATTTAATGAACAATCATCAAATTCAGAAACCTAACACATCACACAAAGTTTTTGGAATCGTGGAAACACTAGCACCCAAATCACATAAAGCATAGCATTCATGATCTTTAATTTTAATTTTAATAGTAGGTTCCCACTCATCATAAGTTTTCTAGGGATAGAAACTTCAACTCAAGTTTTTCTTCATAAGATTGCATCAAAGGCATCAACGATATTCGGTGAAGGCTTTATGTTGACTATAAGCATGAGGAGAATTTAGCACGGATTGCAACAAGGAAATACAATTAAAGAGCAATTATCATAATTAAATTCCTTGAAATCAAAATAGTGGGTTCATTGCTATGTAAGTTTTGACCTCTTCAATCCCACTTTTTACCAATTTTTGCATCAAGATCTAAAACTCTGAATCATGGGCGGGGGGGGGGGGGGGGGGGGGGGGGGGGGGGGGGGAGGGGGGGGTGGGGGGGGGGGGGGTGAAAAAAAAATCCCCGGTCCCCCCCCCCCCCCCGCCTGTTCTTTATGAGGTTCGTAAAAATACCCGTTGTTTTAAAACGAAAAGGTAAAAACAATATCATGTTGTGGGAAAGCCCCTTTTTTTTCTTTGGTCGTGATCACCCCCGGGAACTTTGGGTAACCCCTTCCCCCCCGCCCCCCCCCAATTGTTTCCCTGTTGCGAAGTAGGGTTGATTTAAACTCCGTCGTGTGATTTTTCTTCGTTTTGTTTCAGATATCGATGAAATCCTAATCCGCGTTGGCTGCGCTAGCTAACGTTTGGCAGCGTCACGATGGGACTTGAGCGGGCGGCACATCACAACATAACCTAAGAGATTGATTCACCGGCGGGTGGTCTGGAATAAACTGAGGGAGATACTACAGCAACAGATGTACAACAAGCGCAATCGAAAGAAACGATCTCTTAAAGAGGCAAAAAACAATACTGCAAGTCTTCAAGGAGGTAGAAGAAGAAGTCTGGCAGCCGTTGCCGGGAGGTTAGAAGTAAGGATGTTGACTTCCGACAAGCGAAGCATTCTGGGCGTGCTGGGAGTCTAACGAAACAGTGCAGCATACAAGTCCATCAAATCTATCTCCGCTACATGAGTTGCCATTTTCTCTGTTCATCTCCGCACTCACGCTGCTGTGTTGCCCTTCTTCTCTCTTCTCCCATTTGTTCTATGCCGTTGTCTTTGTTTGCCCGGTTAAATTTGTGATTCTTTAAACAGTAGAACATAAGATCAATGGATCGCACCTGAATATTTTCGAAGAGTCCAATTAAAAAATTTGCTTATGAGTTTGAGTGCACGAAAAGACTTAATATATAAAGGGAGCCTTGAAACGTTATCATTTATGAGAATCCATAATAGTGTGATGAATCAGGAAACTAGAAGGACAACGTTTGAAATGCAAGCATATCCTTTTTAGCGACGCAATACCTAGGGCGATACTTTGAGACACTTATCAATGGTAAATTCTCATGCGTTTGAGAGACGCACTGATATCATGCTTAGGTGGAATAGATCTAAGTTTCAAAGAATCAACATCAAGAGAAATTCTATCCACGTTCCTAGCCAACTCATCAATCTTAGGCAATTTTTCTTCAAGCAAAGCATTGAAATTCTTTTGAGAAATCATAAATTCTTTAACACTAGTCTCAAAATCATAGGGCAATTATTAAAATTTCCATAAGAGTTGTTGTAGGAATTACCATAATTATTAGAGGAATTACTAGGAACGGCCTAAATTAAAATTTCTCTATACGCGTTATTATCAAAATTGTTCCTACCAACAAAATTCACATCCATAGATTCATTATTATTCTCAATCAAAGTAGACAAAGGCATATCATTAGGATCAGAAGAAACACTCTTATTAGCAAACAATTTCATAAGTTCATCCATCTTTCCACTCAAAACATTAATCTCTTCTATTGCATGAACCTTTTTACTAGTAGATCTTTCGGTGTGCCATTGAGAATAATTAACCATAATATTATCTAGGAGTTTAGTAGCTTCTCCTAAAGTGATTTCCATAAAAGTGCCTCCCGCGGCCGAATCTAAAAGATTTCTAGAAGCAAAATTCAATCAGCATAAATTTTTTGTATAATCATCCATAAATTCAAACCATGTGTAGGGCAATTACGTATCATTAATTTCATCCTCTCCCAAGCTTGTGCAACATGCTCATGATCAAGTTGCTTAAAATTCATAATATCATTTCTAAGAGAGATGATCTTAGCGGGAGGAAAATACTTAGAGATAAAAGCATCTTTGCACTTATTCCATGAATCAATACTATTTTTAGGCAAAGAGGAGAACCAAGTTTTAGCACGATCTCTAAGAAAAACGGAAATAGCTTCAATTTAACAATATCATTATCCACATCTTTCTTTTGCATATCCACATAAATCAACGAAGTTGTTTAGATGGGTAGCGGCATCTTCACTAGGAAGGCCAGAAAACTGATCTTTCATGACAAGATTCACAAAGCGTGTATGATTTCACAAGATTCACATCAGTTAGTAGGAGCAATCGGAGTGCTAATAAAATCATTATTGTTGGTATTGGAAAAGTCACACAATTTAGTATTATCTTGAGCCATCGTGACAAGCAAGCAATCCAACACACAAGCAAACAAGAAGCAAGCGAAAAGAGGCAAAAAAAGGGCGAAATAAAACGCAAAGGTGAAGTGGGGGAGAGGAAAACGAGAGGCAAATGGCAAATAATGTAATGCGAGGGATAAGAGTTTGTGATGGGTACTTGGTATGTCTTGACTTTGCGTAGGTCTCGCAAGCGCCAGAAATCCTTCTTGCTACCTCTGAGCATGCGTTGGTTTTCCCTTAAAGAGGAAAGGGTGATGCAGCAAAGTAGCGTAAGTATTTCCCTCAGTTTTTGAGAACCAAGGTATCAATCCAGTAGGAGACTACACGCAAGTCACCTAGTACCTGCACAAACAATAGAACCTTGCAACCAACGCGATAAAGGGGTTGTCAATCCCTTCACGACCACTTGCAAAAGTGAGATCTGATAAAGATAATAAGATAAATATTTTTGGTATTTTCATGGTATAGATTGGAAAATAAAGATTGCAAAATAAATAGTAAACTAGAATTGTAGATTGGAAACTTATATGATGTAAAGTAGACCCAGGGGCCATAGGTTTCACTAGTGGCTTCTCTCAAGATAGCATGTATTACGGTGGGTGAACAAATTACTGCCGAGCAATTGATAGAAAAGCGCATAGTTATGATGATATCTAAGGTAATGATCATGAATATAGGCATCACGTCCGTGACAAGTAGAGACTCCTGACCTGCATCTACTACTATTACTCCACACATCGACCGCTATCCAGCATGCATCTAGAGTATTAAGTTCATAAGAACAGAGTAAACTTTAAGGCAAGATGACATGATGTAGAGGGATAAACTCATGCAATATGATATAAACCCCATCTTTTTATCCTCGATGGCAACAATACAATACATGTCGTTTCCCTTTCTGTCACTGGGATCGAGCACCGCAAGATTGACCAAAGCTAAGCACTTCTCCCATTGCAAGAAAGATCAATCTAGTAGGCCAAACCAAACCGATAATTCGAAGAGACTTGCAAAGATATCAAATCATGCATATAAGAATTTAGAGAAGAAGATAATATTCATAATAGAATTCATAAACCCACAATTCATCGGATCTCGGCAAACACACCACAAAAGATTACATCGAATAGATCTCCAAGAACATCGAGGAGAACTTTGTATTGAGATCAAAGAGAGAGAAGAAGCCATCTAGCTAATAACTATGGACCCGAAGGTCTGTGGTAAACTACTCACATCATCGGAGAGGCTATGGTGTTGATGTAGAAGCCCTCCGTGATCGAATCCCTCCGGCAGATCGCCGGAAAAGGCCCCAAGATGGGATCTCACGGGTACAGAAGGTTGCGGCAGTGGAAAAGGTGTTTCGTGGCTCTCCGATGTTTCAGGGTATAAGAGTATATATAGGCGAAAGAAGTAGGTCGGTGGAGCTGCGAGGGCCCACGAGGGTGGGGGACGCCCTCCTTCTCGTGGCTTCCTCGCGCTTCCTTGACGTCCACTCCAAGTCTCCTGGATTGCGTTTGTTCCAAAAATGATCCTCGCGAAGGTTTTATTCCGTTTGGATTCCGTTTGATATTCCTTTTCTGCGAAACACTGAAATAGGCAAAAAAAACAGCAATTTGCACTGGGCCTTCGATTAATAGGTTAGTCCCAAAAATAATATAAAAGTGCATAGTAAAGCCCATTAAACATCCAAAATAGATAATATAATAGCATGGAACAATCAAAAATTATAGATACGTTGGAGACGTATCAAAGGGTATGAATATGCACTCCCTCTCTCTCGTTGCTAGCATCTCCTAGATTGATCTTGGTGACACGTAGGAAAATTTTGAATTATTACCACGTTCCCCAATAGTGGCATCATGAGCTAGGTCTATGCGTAGATTCTATGCACGAGTAGAACACAAAGAGTTAGTTGTGGGCGATGATTTGTTCAATTTGCTTACTGTTACTAGTCTTATCTTGATTCGATCTACATTGTGGGATGAAGCCCAGACCGACCTTACGTACGCTTACATGAGCTTACGCGTTGACAAATTAGGAGTTACTCAAGATTACAAGAAAGGAAGTTGTACAAGAAGAGATAAATAGAGAGTGATTTGTGGAAGAGCAGCAATTATCGAATGCGTATCAAGGATTAATAGTCTGGAGAATGTTCTAACTGGAGCTCTTTCACTGAATGTTCCTAAATGAAAAGGTTGGCGTGATGATGCAAGATATAGACACGTATCATTAGGTCAAAAGTTTAGTAACAAATCATCATCTTCGGAAGGCCAATTATGAACTGAATTTGAGGATATTGTGTGAACGTAGAGTTTAGAATATAGTGCATGATAATAGAGCTTTAAGGTCAGTGGCCTGGACTTTATGATGATGCTTACCATAGTATATTTAGTGGAGAGCAGGAGTGTAATGTAAATATGGGGTAGATTCAATATGTTATGAATTTTCACTACGTGTCACCAAGATCAATCTAGGAGATGCTAGCAACGAGAGAGAGGGAGTGCATATTCATACCCTTTGATACGTCTCCAACGTATCTATAATTTTTGATTGTTCCATGCTATTATATTATCTATTTTGGTTTATTGTTTAATGGGCTTTACTATGCACTTTTATATTATTTTTGGGACTAACCTATTAATCGAAGGCCCAGTGCAAATTGCTGTTTTTTTTGCCTATTTCAGTGTTTCGCAGAAAAGGAATATCAAACGGAATCCAAACGGAATAAAACCTTCGCGAGGATCATTTTTGGAACAAACGCAATCCAGGAGACTTGGAGTGGACGTCAAGGAAGCGGCGAGGAAGCCACGAGGAAGGAGGGCGTGCCCCCCACCCTCGTGGGCCCATCGCAGCTCCACCGACCTACTTCTTTCGCCTATATATACTCTTATACCCGAACATCGGGAGAGCCACGAAACACCTTTTCCACCGCCGCAACCTTCTGTACCCGTGAGATCCCATCTTGGGGCCTTTTCCGGCGATTGCCGGAGGGGGATTCGATCACGGAGGGCTTCTACATCAACACCATAGCCTCTCCGATGTGTGTGAGTAGTTTACAGACCTTCGGGTCCATAGTTATTAGCTAGATGGCTTCTTCTCTCTCTTTGATTCTCAATACAAAGTTCTCCTCGATGTTCTTGGAGATCTATTCGATGTAATACTCTTTTGGTGTGTTTGCCGAGATCCGATGAATTGTGGGTTTATGAACTTGATTATCTATGAATATTATTTGCTCTTCTCTAAATTCTTATATGCATGATTTTATATCTTTGCAAGTCTCTTCGAATTATCGGTTTGGTTTGGCCTACTAGATTGATCTTTCTTGCAATGGGAGAAGTGCTTAGCTTTGGATTCAATCTTGCGGTGCTCGATCCCAGTGACAGAAAGGGAAACGACATGTATTGTATTATTGCCATCGAGGATAAAAAGATGGGGTTTATATCATATTGCTTGAGTTTATCCCTCTACATCATGTCATCTTGCCTAATGCGTTACTCCGTTCTTATGAACTATACTCTAATACTCTAGATGCATGCTGGATAGCGGTCGATGTGTGGAGTAATAGTAGTAGATGCAGAATTGTTTCAGTCTACTTGTCACGGACGTGATGCCTATATTCATGATCATTACCTTAGATATCATCATAACTATGCGCTTTTCTATCAATTGCTCGGCAGTAATTTGTTCACCCACCGTAATACATGCTATCTTGAGAGAAGCCACTAGTGAAACCTATGGCCCCTGGGTCTACTTTACATCATATAAGTTTCCAATCTACAATTCTAGTTTACTATTTATTTTGCAATCTTTATTTTCCAATCTATACCAAATACCAAAAATATTTATCTAGTTATCTTTATCAGATCTCACTTTTGCAAGTGGTCGTGAAGGGAATGACAACCCCTTTATCGCGTTGGTTGCAAGGTTCTTGATTGTTTGTGCAGGTACTAGGTGACTTGCGTGTAGTCTCCTACTGGATTGATACCTTGGTTCTCAAAAACTGAGGAAATACTTACACTACTTTGCTGCATCACCCTTTCCTCTTTAAGGGAAAACCAACGCATGCTCATGAGGTAGCAAGAAGGATTTCTGGCGTCGTTGTCGGGGAGACCTACGCCAAGTCAAGACACACCAAGTACCCATCACAAACTCTTATCCCTTGCATTACATTATTTGCCATTTGCATCTCGTTTTCCTCTCCCCCACATCACCTTTGCTGTTTTATTTGCCCTTTTCGTTTCCTCTTTTCGCTTCCTTCTTGTTTGCTTGTGTGTTGGATTGTTTGTCACGATGGCTCAAGATAATACTAAATTGTGTGACTTTTCCAATACCAACAATAATGATTTTATTAGCACTCCGATTGCTCCTACTACTGATGTTGAATCTTGTGAATAATACCGCTTTGTTGAATCTTGTTATGAAAGATCAATTTTCTGGCCTTCCTAGTGAAGATGCCGCTACCCATAACTTTCGTTGATTATGTGTGATATGCAAAAGAATAAAGATGTGGATAATGATATTGTTAAATTGAAGCTATTTCGTTTCTTAGAGATCGTGCTAAAACTTGGTTCGTCTTTGCCTAAAAATAGTATTGATTCATGGAATAAGTGCAAAGATGCTTTTATCTCTAAGTATTTTCCTCCCGCTAAGATCATCACTCTTAGAAACGATATTATGAATTTTAAGCAACTTGATCATGAACATGTTGCACAAGCTTGGGAGAGGATGAAATTAATGATACGTAATTGCCCTACACATGGTTTGAATTTATGGATGATTATAAAAAATTTATGGTGGATTGAATTTTGCTTCTAGAAATCTTTTAGATTCGGCCAGGAGGCACTTTTATGGAAATCACTTTAGGAGAAGCTACTAAACTCCTAGATAATATTATGGTTAATTATTCTCAATGGCACAGAAAGATCTACTAGTAAAAAGTGTTCATGCATAAGAGATTAATGTTTTGAGTGGAAAGATGGATGAACTTATTAAATTGTTGCTAATAAGAGTCTTCTGATCCTAATGATATGCCTTTGTCTACTTTGATTGAAAACAATAATGAATCTATGGATGTGAATTTTGTTGGTAGGAACAATTTTGGTAATAACGCGTATAGAGGAATTTTAATCCTAGGCCGTTCCTAGTAATTCCTCTAATAATTATGGTAATTCCTACACAATTCTTATGGAAATTATAATAATATGCCCTATGATTTTGAGACTAGTGTTAAAGAATTTATAATTTCGCAAAAGATTTCAATGCTTTGCTTGAAGAAATTGCTTAAGATTGATAGTTGGCTAGAGCATAGATGGACGAGATAGAATTCTATCTATGATGTTAGGATTCTTTATGAAAAGTTAGATGATCTCATAAGCAGGTAGTATCAGTGCAGCTCCTCAATCAGTAGTATCTTGTAGATGTTTATTCATTGATGCAATTGCAGGAATAGCATACGCACGTTTGATGTATGGCTAGTGTCGTTAAGTTGATGTTAGAATGGTGAATGTGGTTCTAGACGAGGTCCATAAGTACTAATGGGAAGAGACGAGTTAAAGCTTGGTCGATGTAAAGATACACGTACAAGTATTAATGCGTTTAACTAATATAGAAAAATGCCTGATAAATTTTTAGTGTGAAAGTGCTCAGAGAGAAGATTAAATTTTACGTTATATAGGAATTAGATATAATAGAATTATACATGTCATCACGTAGCTATGCATGAGATTTAGAGATGACTGAGGTACCATGAGTTAATAGAGGTGGCTTACAGAGAAGTGTTAATACAGAACTTGACTGGGCATATTGTAGCACAGATACGTTTTTCGTTTGGATGTGTGGACACTGTTAAATTATGATAATTGAATTCTATGATATAGAAATATGATTCCGTGTTGCATATAGCGGATATAAACACTAGAGCAAAGCTAGTTGGAAAGGTCACATAAATAGACTTTAATTACATAAAAACTCAATGAACTGTAGATTTGCTTTAATTCGCAAATCCGTATACGAAAGATTGATTTGAATGAGGTTTTATTACCTCAGATAATATTTTATCGATTGCAGTCGGAATACGGACTCAATTACAATTAAAGAGATTCATTTGAATCGTCTATGACTTTTGTGATGTTGGGTAAGTGTTTCTCACGTGAGGGTAGAAAATAATTGTGAAGAGATGTGGATAGAGTGGTACTGTGAGTAATTTGAGAGATTGTTTTTAATTGCATCTTGCAGATTCCACTGAGGAAAGGACCAATCATGGAAGTGAGTAATGGAACCGTCAAGTGACTAGATCTGATGGTGACAAATTAGGAATTAGTGCCCGTTAGATTTCATTGCATCTGTATCAATAGCGGGGGGAGCACGGACATAGGCTTCTCCTTATTTATTCGTCATTCATGGTAGATCCTTTTCTTAGTAAACAATAGGTGCAATTCTTGATATGAAGATAGAATATTAGATTCCAATTCATTAAGGAAAGGCATGGAACATATTTAGCTAGGATGATACGTTAAAGTGAGATAAATAACCTTTTATTCGAATCCTATTATGAACGCATGCTATAATGGGTAGTTGCTATTATGCTAATGGAGAGGATCTCAGATATATAGATCTATGATTGTTTATGTGGTACGTCTAGATAAGTTCGGGGGAGCACAACCTAATGTATCTTGTTGTTTCTTGTTTTGTATCTGTTTTACAGGAATTAGAAGAAAGTATTCTCATTATCATGATGAATGTTATTATAAGTTAGTTGAATTAGTTATGGCTAAGGTACTCATTGTAGGATCTTTTTAGTAATAGACGTTGTGATGGATTCTTGCAAATTGCTGATATTGACAAACAGCATAGTATCTTGCTGCAGAGTTATATTGCGAACATATTTGATTGCTTTAGCTAATCTCAGATCGAGAGATAGAGACGGTAATAGCGATTCCAACGATTTATTATTAAATATGAAAATATTAGGCACATTCAATATATTCATATTCCATGAAATTATTTGGAGAGCCACTTAAATGCGTAGTTGAAATTTACTATTACTAGTAATGCTCTGATACAATAGTATGTTTCTTGAGCAGATATTTTCGATTTTACTTGTTGAACTTCTTTGATGGTTGTGATGCTACTTATGAATATTTGATGAGAATTCGAAGCAGTGGGATAAAGTATGTGTTTGGAAGTAAAGCACATGAAAGTTGGAATACAGTAGATGTTTAACACAATATAAATAAAGAATAGTATATTCATTACAGTACACTTAAAGTGGTGATTTGATTTCTATACTAACGGAGCTCATGAGATTTTCTGTTGAGTTTTGTGTTGTGAAGTTTTCAAGTTTTTGGGTAAAGATTTGATGGATTTTGGAATAAGGAGTGGCAAGATCCTAAGCTTGGGGATGCCCATGGCACCCCAAGGTAAAATTCAAGGACAACCAAAAGCCTAAGCTTGGGGATGCCCCGGAAGGCATCCCCTCTTTAGTCTTCGTCATCGGTAACTTTACTTGAGGCTATATTTTTATTCACCACATGATATGTGTTTTGCTTGGAGCGTCTTGTATGATTTGAGTCTTTGCTTTTTAGTTTACCACAATCATCCTTTCTGTACACACCTTTTGGGAGAGACACACATGAATCGATTTATTAGAATACTCTATGTGCTTCCACTTATATCTTTTGAGCTAGATAATTTTGCTCTAGCTTCACTTATATCTTTTTAGAGCATGGTGGTGTTCTATTTTATAGAAATTATTGATCTCTCATGCTTCACTTAATATTATTTTGAGAGTATTAGAATTAGCATGTGATAAATTTCGAGGCATTTGTGGGTTCAAATAAGTGATCTATATTATAAGAATGTCCTTATCACCGTAAGTAGAGGATTAACCATTGTAGAATTAAGAGTGCCGAATATCATTCAAAGCGTCGACTTCTACATCTGCATTGATGATTTGAGATATATCCTAAACGATACAATGTTGGGACCCCGCTAGGTAAAATCTGATAGTACTCTCGCGATATTTAGAATATAACTTGTGTCCTATCCAACAGCCATAAAGTCTCGTAGCATAACGTATGGTGAACGTGTGTGACAATTTGAAGCTGGAGGTTGTTCTTTGATATTTTCTCCATACGAGTAGGTAGGGCATTCATAGCCATTCCGAGATATATTTGCACTGCAAGGATCGAGCAGCATGTATTTTCATACAGATAACTACCCTACATTAAAAAATATACACTCTCGTGATTGATCTGTTGTCACAGTAGGCTGGTTTTGTCTCATGTACAGCCAGATGATTTTAACAGTAATAAGTAAGTCATACCTGTGATTGTAGAAGTGTTCCATTGACATTACGGAAAAGTATCAGTGTCACGTGTGAAGAGATGACAGCGACATTTGATAAATCAGTTGTCATTGATTGCATCGCGTATACAACCTACGAGCCTGAGCTAGGCATTTCTAATCGAGAAGCTGCATTTCATCAAGTGACCGACAGCATGGCACCAGTAAGGAACGCCGTTAAGCTATCGGGTCGGATTTTGGATCCGATAACCCGTTAACAGCCCTAACCAATGGGAAATTTTACGTGTAAAATTCTGATTGGCCGAAGGGAACACCTGTCAGCTCGTCAGTGGGCCAGATGTCGCCCGTCCATTGGAGGACCATGCCTATGATACGTCGACACGTGGCTGGGCCCAACAGAGGCCCATATAGGTTAAAAAGGCCGGCCAGTCAAAGGCCCGTAGAACTTAATCAGGTACTAGTGGGCCAGCCCAATAACGGCCTGCTTAATAAAGGCCCATTTACGGCCCGAAGCCAGATCTGGCCCGTTAATTGTTCGCCCAATATTTGGGCCCATTTACGGCCCGAAGCCAGATCTGGCCCGTTAATTGTTTCGCCCAATATTTGGGCCCATTTGCGGCCCGAAGCCAGATCTGGCCCGTTAATTGTTCGCCGAATATTTGGGCCCAACTATAGCCCAGTGACTTTCGGCCTGTTAGAGGCCTGATGTAGACATGGGCCCATTTCAGCCCGGTGTGACTTTCGGCCTGGGAATGGCCCGTGCTGCCCATGGGCCATATATGGTCCGACGGGACATCGGGCCCACTAACGGCCCGTGCTAAAGGTGGCAACAGTTAAGCCCAACGTGACTTTGGGCCTGTTAAAGGCCTGTCGCGTAATTCGGCCCGTTGATGCCTGTGCTAAGCTTTCGGCCTCTTAAAGGCCCATGATATCAGTGGGCCAACTAAGGCCCGAGATATGTTTCGGCCTGGTAACGGCCCGTGAGCTAACTGGGCCCAAAACGGCCCGGTCTACATTTCGGCCTGCTGAAGGCCCGTCGACGACTAGTGAAAATTGAGGCCCAACATGCATTTTGGCCTGCTAAAGGCCCGTGGTTTCATCTCGGCCGTAACAGGCCAGTACAATATTCAGCCTGTTAATGGCCCAACGCTACCTGGGCCAAACTAAGCGCTGGGTCGACAAAAGGCCCAACTAAAATATAGGCTGTAAGTTTGGGCCTGGCGCAATGTGTGAAGGCCCCAATCATTCGCCCAAGAAAGACGCAGGCCGGCCCAATTGTGGCCCGCTAAAAACCTGGCCCGTTAGAGTCGAATGTTTCGGTCCGGTCGACTACATCTGATTTTTTTTCAGATAGCGAATGATGGCAGTAACTAGTAGGAATTAAGAACAAACCTACTCTATACAATAAAGAAATTACGGCATAGTAACTAAGAATAAACCTACACTATACAATAAAGGATTTAAGGTATATTACATCCACTGGGCATCGAAGTTCGCCACCAGTGATCATAAAGCGCAACGAAGAAGCAGATTACAAAAACTGGGCACCATTGCAGCGTAACAAAATAATACTGAACCGAGACCACTTCCAAGACAGTTCAAGAAAGGTTAGCCTTGCGGGGGAACTGCTGCGCAAGCTGCAGGCTGTGAGACCGGCCTAGCATGTCGGTCATAGCTTCCAGGTGTAGCTGTTTAGCGATGAGGTTCTCATTGGTGTTCTCCGCAATCTTTCTTAGAGATAGGACTTCAAGTCGAAGTTGAGTTGCAGAATGCCTTTCTGCTAGAACTTGGGACTGAAGAAGTCGAACTGATTCAGACAACGAATTCTGTGAGCTTGTCTGACTGTTAGTCTCAAGTAACTTGAACACTGCATCAAGACAAGACTTTGGGGTTGTCTCGCTATCTTGAAGATGTTTTGCCTTCTTTGCTGCAATATATGTTGGGTTTGTCTCACAGCCTTCAGCAGACTTGTGCATGCCATCAGGCATATCACCCTGAAACAAAGCAGAGAGATGACAGGTTTTGCACGTGTATAAACAAAGATGATAACTGTTCTGTCAATTCTATCCAATTTCAAATTAGAAAATAAAGAGTAAGTTCAAAATATCAATAGCATAATTTGGCATTGTTCATAATGCGGGGAGCTTCACCACACTACTGGATTACCATGTCAACATAACAAGCATAGATGAAGGGCAAAGAAAATCATTGTATCTATTTTGGATAATGTGCATGGCATGTTGTTCATATCATCAGCCACATCAGTAAGATAAAACATGAGATGACAAGGTGCAAACGTGGGCTGCTTCACCACACACTGGATTATAGATCCACAAAAACAAGCATACATATAGGGAGTATTAGTAATGTGCATGGTATGAATAAGGAATTTGGTTTTACAAGTAAAACTTAGAACTTACGGTTCTTACGAACATGCATTTTGGTAGAAACAGCAAACTAAACAGCAGTAAACGATAGGGAGTATGAGCAAATTAAACAGCAGTTGAGGATAAAGGCTTTAGAAGGACTGACTTACATTAACAGTTAACACCGGCTTTATAATGCCCTTCTCCATGTCAAGGGAAGGATAACTCAAGAATTTCAGCATCAGAATCTTCTTCATAAGCATTGCGTGTACTCTACATTTTGTGGAGAGTAATTATAGATATGATAATACTGGAAGGGATAGAGGATAATGAAGATAAGATGCAGATTGATGCTACATAATCAACTACCAATCCCTGGAAGTACAAGCATTACAGGACAAAATGTACTGACAAGAGCAATGGGCTACACTTCTGCACTGGCATTGTCTGTGTATTCTACTTTTTGGTAAGATTAAATATAGATCTGATCTTTTTTAGTAAATGGTGGGCGAGGGAGATAAGATGCAGAATGCTACAAAATGAACCAATCCCTCTTCCCATAATACAAGAGTGTTTTGAACACTGGTGTACTGTACAAAACGTTCTTATATTATGGGACGGAGGGAGTAGCTGTTAATGTAAGTACAGTGATAGACCACGTTCAGTCCTTACAAGAGGACTGCAGAGCTAAACCTCTTCAAAAGCATTGGGTTGATTCTAAATTTATGTAAGAGTCCATACGGATCTTATAATGTCCACCAAATGGACGATTACGAGGCTAACATGTGCAGTGATGCTACATAATCAAACAGCTATGAAAGTAAGTATGGTCATAC
>NC_053028.1:311938482-311958856 GCF_003073215.2 Triticum urartu | reverse complement strand
AGATTCGTCCTTCTCTGAAGACTCCAGAGAAGTTACCATATGAGAGGACCCCGGAGGAGAAACCGAGATCGCGGAACCGAAGTGGATGACTGTTTCAAGGGTTGAAAGCAAAGAGACATCCACTCCGGAGGAGAAGGTAGATCCGGTGAAAGTGAAGCGCACTCTGGCTGCCCTGACAAAACCACCGAAGTCTCGCGAAAGGAAACTATGAGCGCATTATTGGAAAGGAATTTGCCGAAGCGGAGCGGTCGGGAAGTACTGTCAGTGATCAAAGGCTGAAAGAACGACGAGCTGGGAAACAAATTGCCCAGCTCGGCGAACAAGCGAAGCAATCGTGCCCCCCGCTCAAGGTGCCTAGCCACAACGTCGCTAATGATCCGAGGATGGTGCCCGGTTATAGCAATCTTGCAGATTACCTGCCCGACGAATGTACATTATGAACCCATGGACGTGCAGATACAAAGATACGAGTACGGGAAGCCTCTCGTCAAAGATGAAAGATCTCTATCAACGATGATGCGAAGATTGCATGATTGGTACTTGAAAATCTGCAGAGACTCTGGGGGGAGGAGTACTTTGTATGTGAAAGTTAAAAAGGAGCATGACCTTCGTTGGAATTGATCTGTTGCCTGTTCCATTTGAGGAGTTCTATCAGTTTTTCAATCAATTGGCCCTCGATAAAACAACGGTCGCCTGCTACTGTCTGTAAGTAGTACTACTTCTGTCATTAAGTTTCTCTATATAGCTTAGCTCTTTCATTGCATGTATTTATAATCATCCTCACTATATTATGCAGATTGAAGATCGCCGAATTGAAGAAAAGACAAGTCGGTGATATTGGGTTCATTAACACATATCTCATAGATGCAACTCAGGTTAAACTTTCATGCCGCAGATCTGAGGCCAGCTTGCTACGATCGTTGTAATAAATCAAAACAAAGATATAATACTCTTTCCTTACAACTTCAAGTGAGTGTTACTGTCTTGTGCGTATTCGGTTTCCCTTATATATTAGTCAAGGTTATAGTAATGTAATTGATGAGTTATGCATGCGTGTGCAGTTTCCACTATATTCTCCTACATATTAAGCTTGAGCAGGGACTAGTAACCGTCTTAGACTCAAGACGAAAAGATCCCAGACTATGCAGACATGACTCAAATACTCGAGAAGTAAGTTAAATCGATCATTATCCACCATATCAGCAACTTTGTTCATTTCCTGATATATCAAGTAATTGTTTTCTTTGTCCGGCAGGGTTTGGAGAAAATTCACCAGAAAAGCTCCGGGACTGCCGAAGGAGCTGCAATTTAGACACCCGAAAGTAAGTACTATAGTAGCATTTTAAGCGCATCTACTAGTCATTCAAGCGCTAGTTTCATCAATACCATTTGGCATTCTTGCTTATCAGTTTGATTAACCTCTATTTCTTGTAAAGTGGTTGTGGCAGGACAAGGGAATGATTTCTGTGGATACTACGTTTGCGAGTCCATCCGCCACACGACCTGTGAGCGGGGCTACACTGACGAACAATATGAAGTGTAAATAACAACATTCACAATTTTATTTTATTACCATCATTTGTGTTGAGTTTCATTCATTCATATATATATGTATTGACCCCCTTCTTCAAATTAGATGTTTCGGAAGCGGGATGAACTCCTAGCACCAGCTCGCATGCGAGCAATTCAAGAGGAATTGGCGGCATTCTTTCTTGACCAAGTGATCGCTGAAGACGGAGAATACTATGTGGACCATGAGTCCGTATGATTATATTTGTAAGAGATAATTACTGTATATATGTAGCCGGTAGTGTCGGATAGATATATGAGAACTTGTTGTTCGACCAATCTCTCGGAGAAGGAGAGGTGGTCGATATCACTTCTCTCTGTATGGATATATGTTCATGACGATCTTCTGTTTCCTTCGTTTGCTTACTAGCTAACTAGCGTGTCTAGTCCTCTCTATACGTATGTATAGTACGTAGCGTCGACCAAGCACGGACGTAAGAGAGGACACTTCTCTCTATTAATTATAGCTAGCTAACACAATATATGAAACACCTAAATTAACCCCCCAAAACCCTCAACCCCCCCTCCCCCCTTAAAAAAAACAAAAACCCCAGCCACAGAAATGCTGACGCGTGGATACCTATTGGTCCCGATTGGTGCCACCAACCGGGACCAAAGGGTCTCCTGCCTGGGCTCTGCGCACTGCCCACGTGGAGGCCCATCAGTCCCGGTTATGGATTGAACCGGGACTAAATGGTCGGGGCATTAGTACCGACACTTTAGTCCCAGTTCAGGAACCGGGACTAAAGGCCCTTACGAACCGGGACTATAGGCCCTTTTTCTACCAGTGCTTAACGAAGGGCCGTTTCCCGGCCAGGCATGTACGCACCCCGAATTCGGATGAGCGCGGAGCCACCATGGGCTATATAGTAGCCCCACTGTCAAACTCCTTTGGCTAAGTGAAAGTGTTAAAGCATTATAGTCCGATTGCCTAGTTCGCTGCGCTATCACCTCCTTAATGGACCAAGATGTTGGATCAAGTGTGAAAATGCGTCTTCTGCGAACACCCCTGCATCATATGCGTGCGGGCTGAAGCCGACGACTCCCATATGTCAGGTTATATACGTACATACATAAATGGCCGCACTGGAGGTATTATAATGCTTGTAGGCACAAGTATAAAATAGCCTTCTTAATTCAGTAAAACATAGTTTTTCAATGGGAATACATGTCATTAGAACATAATATTCTTCGAGCACTGCGCCTCTATGGAGCGAGCGCCCTCAAGAACTTCTTGAAAGTAGTGCTCGGCAGGTACTCGGCTCTCGTCTGAATCTTGGGCTGCAATGGCGGTGGCCTCCATCTCCGCCCAGTATGTCTTCACACGGGCAAGGTCCATCCGCGCACCCTCCACGCACGCCGACCTCTTCATCGTGTTGATATGCGGCACTGCACCAAGTAACTCCTGCAACAAACTGAAATAACTGTTCGGTTTTGGCCCTTCCGGCCACAGATGATCCACAACAGACCTCATGGCGAGTCCGGACAATCTATTCAGCTCGGCCCATTCGGCCAACTGATCTGTCAATGGAAGCGGACACTCTGGAACATGAAATTGTGACCAGAACATCTTTTCCACTTAGCGATCTTTTTTATCTCAGAAGTATTCGGCCGCATCGGCAGCACTCGCCGCTAAGTCCAGATATGCATCCGTAGAACTCCACAGTCGGTCCAAAGGGGCGTACTTAGGATCTCCGAACTTCATCCGCAGCATAAAGGGCTTCCCGGCCACGATATCACCGGCTTGACGCAGCTCCTCCTTCATAGCTCTCATTGCAAAGCTGGTGTCTTTGGCCGCCATCGTGGCCTTTTCCAGGTCTGTCCTCTTCGCTTGATCTTCCTTTTCAAGAAGCTTGCGACGGTCAGTGGCATTCTTCAATTCCACAGCCATCCTGGCTATTTCCTCCTTGCTTTGGCAGTGAGTAGCCTGTTCGGCTTTCAGCTCCTCGATTGCCTTTAGGGCAGCCGCATCACTTTTCCTGGCTTGTTCTTTGGCTCGGGCAAGTTCTGCCCGAAGGTTCTCCACGGCCGCAGCTCCATCTGCATTCAAAAAAAACAGGTTATAGATACTGGCATCATGCTCCTTTTATCATGTGTCACTGGAGAAATTAGATACCTTGCGCCTTGTCAAGCCACTTGTTGACAAGTACGATGTCGGCATCTGCCACGTCAAGCTGCCGCTTTAACTCGGCAAATCATCAGTCCGGCGGGCCACCGGACACTTCGCCACCTGCACATTAAGGCGGCAAGATTATTCCTGGGATTAGGATCCTCTATGCATCGTCGTCTTCGACGGCACCCAGAGTGTCAGGGGCTACTATCTACACAGGGCACATCTAAAATGTGCGGTACTGTCAAAAATGTACATCATTTCACGTACCTCAAAACCCATCAGTAGACTCATAACAGATTCATGCAGCCCGCTTTTGGCGGACGAAATGTTGTCAATCACCACACCCATCAACGCGCGGTGCTCTTCTGAGATAGCTGATCTCTCTAGCAGATCCCTCAGTACGTCTGACCGCATACCAGACGGAGCCGGAATCTTTCAATTGCTCTCTTCAAGATCCGGATACTAAGGACTTCGGGTGGCCATAGGACTACCTTCTGGCCTTGCCGGATCAGGAGAAACCCTCCGCGACGACACCTCGGAGTCGCCCGCCTCATGAGGCGGTATGGTACGCGGAGGCGTTCCGCTCTCCATCATCTCTGGAAGAAGATCCCCCGAAGACGAGCTCTGCTGAGAAGGGCTAAGATCCGAACTGCAAGATAAATGCTTCGGTTACTTTCCTAAGAGGTAAAGCAAGGTTTTTTCATTATTAAGTACCCTTTTACTTACAGCTCGGTGGAGGGCTGATCCCCTTGAGGGCATAGTGCGGCCGGGGTATCCCTCGGTACAGGACCCCCTGGCAAAGATTTCTTCCCCCGTTTAGAGACCATTGTCTCCGGGTCATCAGAGGCGGTCCTCTTTCTTCCCTGGGAAGAGGAAGTTTTGGTTCCTCCTCCTCGGCTGACCTCCTTTGCGGAGGTGTCGGCCTCCTTGTTCCCCCCTTTATCTTCTCCTGAAGGCGCTTGACAAGGCGCAATCTCCAGCATCCTGGTCAACACGGGGTCTGGTGATGCCTCGGGGAGGGGGGCTGGACACCTGATCAACTTTGCTTTCGCTACCCAATCCTGGTCAAAGAGCGACTGTGGCCCGAAGAACAATTTTTCTTTCGCATCCTCAGTGATGTCCGAACATATTATTTGTGGCCCGAAGAACAATTTGTACATATCATCAGGCGTCATGCCGAGGAAGTGTTGAAGAGCTCGCGGTCCCTCCGGATTAAACTCCCATAGGCGGAGGGGACGACGTTTGCAGGGCAGGACTCGGCGAATTAGCATGACTTGCATCACCGTGACCAGACTAACATCTCTCTCAAGGAGATCTCGGATGCGGCTCTGCAATATGAGCACATCCTTTACTGGCCCCCAGTCCAGCCCCTTGTTGACCCATGACATTAGTCGTGGTAGAGGACCCGAGAAAAAGACCGGGGGAGCCACCCACTTGGTACCCCTGGGACCTGTGATATAAAACCACTCTTGTTTCCATAAATTGGACACCTCCTGGAAAGAGCCCTCGGGCCATGGGGCGTTGGCGTTTTTACTTATCACGGCGCCTCCGCACTCTGCGTGCCGCCCCTCGATCATCTTCGGCTCCACTTCGAAGGTCTTGAGCCACAGTCCGAAGTGAGGAGTAATACGGAGGAAAGCTTCGCACACGATGATGAACGATGAGATGTGGAGGATAGACTCCGGAGATAAGTCATGGAAGTCCAGCCCATAATTAAACCATAAGCCCCCTCACGAAGGGATCTGTCGTGAAGCCTAGCCCTCAGAGGAAGTGAGATACGAACACGACACTCTCACCGGGCTTGGGAGTGGGAATAACCTGCCCTCGAGCAGGCAGCCTATGCGGGATTTCGCCGGTCAGGTACCTGGCCTCCCGTAGCTTTATTACGTCTTCCTCCGTGACGGAGGAGGGCATCCACCGACCTTGAAGGTTGGATCCGGACATAATCGTAGGTCCGGAGCGCCTGAACCTAAGCTTTGGGTGTTGGAACTCGAGGCGGGAGGCAGATTTGATTAAGATCGGGAAGAAAAAGAATAGGGCTTGGTCTCTTTATAAAGAGGTTGAATACCAAGAGCCCTCCTCGTGACCGTTTGGGACTTACCTTCAATCGAGGGGTCATACCAACATGCACGATTAGGTTACCCATGTCCGTGTTGATGAGAATCCCGTAATAAGGGGGCACGATCTCTACTTTGACAAGACGTGCCAAGGAAACCGCCTCGCGAAACACGCTGAGATTGGTTATAAAAATGATTCAAATAAAGACCTGGCTATGGTGTGATGTCACACTAGAGGGTACGTCAGCAGATTAGATTTGCGGAAATATTATTCTCTCCACGGTTGTATGTGGAACTTGTTTTGTAGAGCCGGACACGATCCTCGTGTTCAAAATTTTATGAAGTATTCGGAGGAGGAACCCGCCTTGCAATGCCGAAGACAATCTGCGCGCCGGACTGATATCTACTACACAACCTTCTTCTTGTAGACGTTGTTGGGCCTCCAAGTGCAGAGGTTTGTAGGACAGTAGCAAATTTCCATCAAGTGGATGACCTAAGGTTTATCAATCCGTGGGAGACGTAGGATGAAGATGGTCTCTCTCAAACAACCTTGCAACCAAATAACAAAGAGTCTCTTGTGTCCCCAACACACCCAATACAATGGTAAATTCTATAGGTGCAGTAGTTCGGCGAAGAGATGGTGATACAAGTGCAATATGGATGGTAGATATAAGTTTTTGTGAACTGAAAATATAAAAACAGCAAGATAGCAAGCGGTAAAAGTGAGCATAAACGGTATTGGAATTCTAGGAAACAAGGCCTATGGTTCATACTTTCACTAGTGCAAGTCCTCTCAACAATAATAACATAGTTGGACCATATAACTATCCCTCAACATGCAACAAAGAGTCACTCCAAAGTCACAAATAGCGGAGACAAACGAAGAGATTATGGTAGGGTACGAAACCACCTCAAAGTTATTCTTTCCCAATCAATCCGTTGGGCTATTCCTATAAGTGTCACAAACAGCCCTAGAGTTCGTACTAGAATAACACCTTAAGATACAAATCAACCAAAACCCTAATGTCACCTAGATACTCCAGTGTCACCTCAAGTATCCGTGGGTATGATTATACGATATGTATCACACAATCTCAGATTCATCTATTCAACCAACACATAGAACCTCAAAGAGTGCCCCAAAGTTTCTACCGGAGAATCACGACGAAAACGTGTGCCAACCCCTATGCATAGGTTCATGGGCGGAACCCTCAAGTTGATCACCAAAACATACATCAAGTGAATCACGTGATATCCCATTGTCACCACAGATACGCACTACAAGACATACATCAAGTGTTCTCAAATCTTTGAAAGACTCAATCCGATAAGATTACTTCAAAGGGGAAAACTCAACCATTACAAGAGAGTAAGAGGGGGAGAAGAAGCATAAGATCCAACTATAATAGCAAAGCTCGCGATACATCAAGATCGTGCCAAATCAAGAACACGAGAGAGAGAGATCAAACACATAGCTACTGGTACATACCCTCAGCCCCGAGGGTGAACTACTCCCTCCTCGTCATGGAGAGCGCCGGAGATGATGAAGATGGCCACCGGTGAGGGTTCCCCCCCTCTGGCAGGGTGCCGAACAGGGTCCCGAGGTTTTTGGTGGCTACAGAGCTTGCGGCGGCGGAACTCCTGATCTAATCTCTGTTCTGGAAGTTTTAGGATACGTAGGTATATATGGGTGAAAGGAGTACGTCGGTGGACCGAAGGGGGGGGGGCACAAGGCAGGGGGGCGCGCCCCAGGGGGTGGGCGCGCCCCTACCATCGTGAGCACCTCCCTCATCTTCTGACGTAGGGTCCAAGTCTATCCGGTAGGTTTCCTTCAAAAAATAACTTCTCTAGTTGATTTCGTTCCGTTTCGACTCCGTTTGATATTCCTTTTCTTCGAAACACTGAAATAGGCATAAAACAACAAATCTGGGCTGGGCCTCCGGTTAATAGGTTAGTCCCAAAAATAATATAAAAGTGGATAATAAAGCCCAATATTGCCCAAAACAATAGATAACATAGCATGGAGCAATCAAAAATTATAGATACGTTGGAGACGTATCAAGCATCCCCAAGCTTAATTCCTGCTCGTCCTCGAGTAGGTAAATGATAAAAAAGAATTTTTGATGTGGAGTGATACTTGGGATAATTTCAATGTAATTCTTCTTACTTGTGATATGAATATTCAGATCCGAAAGATTCAAGATAAAAGTTCATATTGACATAAAAATAATAATACTTCAAGCATACTAACAAAGCAATTATGTATTCTCAAAATAACATGGCCAAAGAAAGTTCATCCCTACAAAATCATATAGTCTGGCTATGCTCTATCTTCACCACACAAAGTATTTAAATCATGCACAACCCCGATGACAAGCCAAGCAATTGTTTCATACTCTAACTTTTTCAAAACTTTTTCGATCTTCACGCAATACATGAGCGTGAGCCATGGAGATAGCACTATATGTGGAATAGAATGGTGGTTGTGGAGAAGACAAAAAGAGGGGAAGATAGTCTCACATCAACTAGGCGTATCAATGGGCTATGGAGATGCCCATCAATAGATATCAATGTGAGTGAGTAGGGATTGCCATGCAACGGATGCACTAGAGCTATTAGTATATGAAAGCTCATCAAAAGAAACTAAGTGGGTGTGCATCCAACTCGCTTGCTCACGAAGACCTAGGGCATTTTGAGGAAGCCCATCATTGGAATATACAAGCCAAGTTCTATAATGAAAAATTCCCACTAGTATATGAAAGTGACAACATAGGAGACTCTCTATCATGAAGATCATGGTGCTACTTTGAAGCACAAGTGTGGTAAAAGGATAGTAGCATTGTCCCTTCTCTCTTTTTCTCTCATTCTTTTTTATTTGGGCCTTTCTCTTTTTTTTCTGTCCGGAGTCTCATCCCGACTTGTGGGGGAATCATAGTCTCCATCATCCTTTCCTCACTGGGACAATGCTCTAATAATGATGATCATCACACTTTTATTTTTCTTACAACTCAACAATTACAACTCAATACTTAGAATAAGATATGACTCTATATGAATGCCTCCGGCGGTGTACCGGGATGTGCAATGACTCATGAGTGACATGTATGAAAGAATTATGAATAGTGGCTTTGCCACAAATACGATGCCAACTACATGATCATCCTAGCAATATGACAATGATGGAGCGTGTCATAATAAACGGAATGGTGGAAAGTTGCATGGCAATATATCTCGGAATGGCTATGGAAATGCCATGATAGGTAGGTATGGTGGCTGTTTTGAGGAAGGTTTATGGTGGGTGTATGATATCGGCGAAAAGTGCGCGGTATTAGAGAGGCTAGCAATGGTGGAAGGATGGGAAAAGTGCGTATAATCCATGGACTCAACATTAGTCAAAAAGAACTCATGTACTTATTGCAAAAATCTAGAAGTTATCAAAGCAAAGTATTACGCGCATGCTCCTAGGGGGATAGATTGGTAGGAAAAGACCATCGCTCGTCCCCGCCCGCCACTCATAACGAAGACAATTAATAAATAAATCATGCTCCGACTTCATCACATAGCGGTTCACCATACGTGCATGCTACGGGAATCACAAACTTTAACACAAGTATTTCTCAAATTCTCAACTACTCAACTAGCATGACTCTAATATCACCATCTTCATATCTCAAAACAATCATCAAACATCAAACTTAGTATTCAACACACTCATAAGAATTCTTACAAATCTTGTGTGCTTAGCATATTATGATTATTTAAGCAAATTACCATGCTATTAAGACTCTCAAAATAATCTAAGTGAAGCATGTGAGTTCATCTATTTCTTCAAAATAAAACTACCACCATGCTCTAAAAGATATAAGTGAAGCACTAGAGCAAACAACAAACTACTCCGAAAGATATAAGTGAAGATCAATGAGTAGTCGAATAATTATGCAACCATGCGAAGACTCCCTAACATTTAAGAATTTCAGAACTTGGTAATTTATTCAAATAGCAAGCAAAGCTAAAGAAAATAAAATGACGCTCCAAGCAAAACACATATCATGTGGTGAATAAAAATATAGCTCCAAGTAAAGTTACCGATGAACGAAGAAGAAAGAGGGGATGCCTTCCGGGGCATACCCAAGCTTAGACACTTGGTTATCCTTGAATATTACCTTGGGGTGCCTTGGGCATCCTCAAGCTTAGGCTCTTGCCACTCCTTATTCCATAGTCCATCGGATCCTTATCCAAAACTTGAAAACTTCACAACACAAAACTTAACAGAAAACGCGTGAGCTCCGTTAGTGAAAGAAAACAAAACACCACTTCAAGGTACTGTAATGAACTCATTATTTATTTATATTGGTGTTAAACCTACTGTATTCCAACTTCTCTATGGTTTATAAACTATTTTACTAGCCATAGAGTCTTCAAAATAAGCAAACAACACACGAAAAACAGAATCTGTCAAAAACAGAACAGTCTGTAGTAATATGTAACTAACGCAAACTTCTGGAACTCCAAAAAGTCTAAAATAAATTTGTGGACTTGAGGAATTTTTGTAGTAATCATCTTCAAAAAGAATCAACTAAATAGCACTCTCTAGTAAAAAGTTCTAGCTAATCTCGTGAGCGCTAAAGTTTTTGTTTTTTACAGCATGATCATAAAGACTTCACCCAAGTCTTCCCAAAGGTTCTACTTGGCACAAACACTAACAAAAAACCACATCTAAACAGAAGCTAGATGGATTATTTATTACTGAACAGAACCAAAAAGCAAGAAACTAAAATAAAATTGGGTTGCCTCCCAACAAGCGTTATCATTTAACGCCCCTAGCTAGGCATGATGATTTCAATGATGCTCATATAAAAGATAAGAATTGAAACATAAAGAGAGCATCATGAAGAATATGACTAGCACATTTAAGTCTAACCCACTTCCTATGCATAGGGATTTTGTGATCAAACAATTTACGGGAACAATAATCAACTAGCATAGGAAGGCAAAACAAGCAAATCTTCAAGATTTTAACACATAGAGAGGAAACTTGATATTATTGCAATATGTAGAAGCATATGATCCTCTCTCATAATAATTTTCAGTAGCATCATGAATAAATTGAACAATATAACCAGCATCTAAAGCATTCTTTTCATGATCTACAAGCATAGAAAATTTACTACTCTCCACATAAGCAAAATTCTTCTCATTCGGAATAGTGGGAGTATCATAAGAGACTTGAATACTATAAATTGTTTCCACATTAAAAGAGTAATGTTAATAGAAAGGGTACTCATAATCATGACAAATTTTATAAATATAATCATCACTACTCTTTATAGTATAAGTTTTATCACAATAATCATCATAAGTAGCAACTTTGTTCTCATCATAATCGATTGAAACCTCTTCCGAAATAGTGGAATCATTACTAAATAAAGTCATGACCTCTCCAAATCCACTTTCATAAATATTATAAGATTCAACATCCGCCAAAATAGTGGGATCACTACTTCCTAAAGTTGACACTCTTCCAAACCCACTTTCATCAATATAATCATCATAAGTAGAAGGCATGCTATTATCATAACTACTTTGCATATCAAAACTTGAGAGGCTAAAAATATCATCATTAATAAACATAGCATCCCAAAGCTTGGGACAAACATTAATTGCAGAAAATATATTATCAAATATTTCATCCTCATCAAACATAGCTTCCCCAAGCTTGGGCCTTTTAATATCATAAGCATAATCACTCTCATCATTAATAGTATGGATAACACCAATAGTATAGCAATTATTATATTCTTCCAAGCAAGTGCCAAAAAGATTTTCAAGATCATAAGAAGTATCATTATCTTCCCAATCATAATCATCACAACAAGCAATAGGCATAGCAAGATCTTCATCAAGTGTATCATCTTCATTTTCATGAGGCACAACAATAATAGGAGCAACTTTATTTGGGAGAGATACCTTTTTACCTCTCTTCCTTTTTCTTTTCTTCTTATTCACCACACAATGTGTGGGTTCAATCCTCTTTTTGGAGCTCCTTATTGATGAGATTGGTTGAATAGAAGGCTCCTCCTCGTTACCTGATTCATCATAAGAAATAATAGGAGGATATTGGGAAGTCTCTTCCCTTTCATTAGTATTATCTTCATCCTCTATTTCTTTTCTTTTCTTTATGTAATTGGCAATATAAGGATTTTCAATGCAATTCACCGCACAATACATATAAATTTATTCTAGATCAATATCGAGGAATTTCTCAAGGTTATATTCTAGAATATGCTTAGTTTGACGTTTCATTTCTTCATAGCCCAAAAGCAAACTAAGTTCATTATGATGTGCAACGGAAACCAAATCATCACAATTTTTGCACACGATTCGATCATGAAACAATTTGCATTTGATATTTAAATGACCATGCTCATTGCAAAGTTCACAAGTACGGTAAAGATATTTTAAATTTTCAGCACTCACATCTAGCCTTTCTTGCAACCATTTAGTTTCGAAGTACTTATGACTCTTGCAATATCTATCATTCCTATTTGGTGTGTACTTGCAAACCCAATGCACTCCACAAAAATTGACATGTTTATAGGAGGCATTTTCATCATAACTAGTGCAATCATCATTAGTACTATGGATATTCAAGGAGTTCATACTAACAACATTGCAATCATGCTCATCATTCAAAGATTTAGTGCCAAACAATTTAATGCATTCTTCTTCCAACAGTTTGGCACAATTTTCCTTTCCATCATACCCACGGAAGATATTAAAAAGGTGAAGCGTATGAGACAAACTCAATTCCATTTTATTGGTAGTTTTGTTTTATAAACTAAACTAGTTCTAAAACAAGAAACAAAAAGATTCGATTGCAAGATCTAAAGATATACCTTCACTTACCTAGCCTCCGCGGCAACGGCGCAAGAAAAGAGCTTGATGTCTACTACACAACCTTCTTCTTGTAGACGTTGTTGGGCCTCCAAGTGTAGAGGTTTGTAAGACAGTAGCAATTCTCCCTCAAGTATATGACCTAAGGTTTATCAATCCGTGGGAGGCGTAGGATGAAGATGGTCTCTCTCAAACAACCTTGCAACCAAATAACAAAGAGTCTCTTGTGTCCCCAACACACCCAATACAATGGTAAATTCTATAGGTGCAGTAGTTCGGTGAAGAGATGGTGATACAAGTGCAATATGGATGGTAGATATAAGTTTTTGTGAACTGAAAATATAAAAACAGAAATATAGCAAGCGGTAAAAGTGAGCATAAACGGTATTGGAATGCTAGGAAACAAGGCCTATGGTTCATACTTTCACTAGTGCAAGTCCTCTCAACAATAATAACATAGTTGGACCATATAACTATCCCTCAACATGCAACAAAGAGTCACTCCAAAGTCACAAATAGCGGAGAACAAACGAAGAGATTATGGTAGGGTAGGAAACCACCTCAAAGTTATTCTTCCCAATCAATTCGTTGGGCTATCCCTATAAGTGTCACAAACAGCCCTAGAGTTCGTACTAGAATAACACCTTAAGACACAAATCAACCAAAACCCTAATGTCACCTAGATACTCCAATGTCACCTCAAGTATCCGTGGGTATGATTATACGATATGCATCACACAATCTCCGATTCATCTATTCAACCAACACAAAACCTCAAAGAGTGCCCCAAAGTTTCTACCAGAGAATCACGACGAAAACGTGTGCCAACCCCTATGCATAGGTTCATGGGCGGAACCCGCAAGTTGATCACCAAAACATACATCAAGTGAATCACGTGGTATCCCATTGCCACCATAGATACGCACGGCAAGACATACATCAAGTGTTCTCAAATCTTTAAAGACTCAATCTGATAAGATTACTTCAAGGGGAAAACTCAATCCATTACAAGAGAGAAGAGGGGGAGAAGAAACATAAGATCCAACTATAATAGCAAAGATCGCGATACATCAAGATCGTGCCAAATCAAGAACACGAGAGAGAGAGATCAAACACATAGCTACTGGTACATACCCTCAGCCCCGAGGGTGAACTACTCCCTCCTCGTCATGGAGAGCACCGGGATGATGAAGATGGCCACCGGTGAGGGTTCCCCCCCCCTCCGACAAGGTGCCGGAACAGGGTCCTGAGAGGTTTTTGGTGGCTACAGAGGCTTGCCGCGGCGGAACTCCCGATCTATCTTCAGTTCTGGAAGTTTTAGGGTACGTGGATATATATGGGAGCCGGAAGTACGTCGGAGGAGCCACGGGGGCCCCATGAGGCAGGGGGCGCGCCCCCCACCCTCGTGGGCTGCCCGTATCTCCCCTGACATGCACTCCAAGTTCTCTGGGTTGCTTTCCTTCCAAAAATAACTTCTCAAATTGATTTCGTTCCGTTTCGTCTCCGTCTGATATTCCTTTTCTTCGAAACACTGAAATAGGCATAAAACAACAAATCTGGGCTGGGCCTCCGGTTAATAGGTTAGTCCTAAAAATAATATAAAAGTGGATAATTAAGCCCAATATTGCCTAAAACAGTAGATAATATATCATGGAGCAATCAAAAATTATAGATACGTTGGAGACGTATCAAGCATCCCCAAGCTTAATTCCTGCTCGTCCTCGAGTAGGTAAATGATAAAAAAGATAATTTTTGATGTGGAGTGCTACTTGGCATAATTTCAATGTATCTTCTTAATTGTGGATGAATATTCAGATCAAAAGATTCAAGACAAAAGTTCTATATTGACATAAAATAATAATACTTCAAGCATACTAACAAAAGCAATTATGTCTTCTCAAAATAACATGGCCAAAGAAAGTTATCCCTACAAAATCATATAGTCTGGCTATGCTCTATCTTCCACCAAAAGTATTTAAATCATGCACATCCCTCAACATGAACAAAGAGTCACTCCAAAGTCACTAATAGCGAAGAACGAACGAAGAGATTATGGTAGGGTACGAAACCACCTCAAAGTTATTCTTTCCAATCAATCCGTTGGGCTATTCCTATAAGTGTCACAAACAGCCCTAGAGTTCGTACTAGAATAACACCTTAAGACACAAATCAACCAAAACCCTAATGTCAACTAGATACTCCAATGTCACCTCAAGTATCCGTGGGTATGATTATACGATATGCATCACACAATCTCAGATTCATCTATTCAACCAACACAAAGACCTCAAAGAGTGCCCCAAAGTTTCTACCGGAGAATCACGAAAAACGTGTGCCAACCCCTATGCATAGGTTCATGGGCGAACCCGCAAGTTGATCACCAAAACATACATCAAGTGAATCACGTGATATCCCATTGTCACCACAGATACGCACGCAAGACATACATCAAGTGTTCTCAAATCTTTAAAGACTCAATCCGATAAGATTACTTCAAAGGGGAAAACTCAATCCATTACAAGAGAGTAGAGGGGGAGAAGAAACATAAGATCCAACTATAATAGCAACTCGCGATACATCAAGATCGTCAAAGAACACGAGAGAAGAGAGATCAAACACATAGCTACTGGTACATACCCTCAGCCCCGAGGGTGAACTACTCCTCTCGTCATGGAGCGCCGGGATGATGAAGATGGCCACGGTGAGGTTCCCCCCTCCGGCAGGGTGCCGAACAGGTCCGAGAGTTTTTTCGGTGGCTACAGAGGCTTGCGGTCGGACGTGTGATTAATAGCAAAGATGTACATCAGGGACAGGGCACCCCCCTCTGCTTCCCTCTTCTTCTATGATCTGGAGAGCAAGTCCCATTTTTTCGTGCTTCTTCCAAAAATAACCTCTAGTTGCTTCTTTTCATTTCGACTGTCTGATTTCTTTTCTCTGACACGACAATAGGGCAAACAGAAATCTTGATTCCTAACGGTTATAGGTTTTGTCCAAAATATATAAAAGTGATAATAAGCCCAATATTGCCAGAAACATAGATATTATAGCATGGAGCATTAAATTATAATACGTTGGCGATCTTACAGATGTTCTCTGGTATTCGAGGTATGAGGGAGTCCTGGATTAGGGGGTCTCGGACAGCCGGACTATATCCTTTGGCCGAGACTGTTGGACTATGAAGATACAAGATTGAAGACTTCGTCCCGTGTCCGGATGGGACTCTCCTTGGCGTGGAAGGCAAGCTTGGTAATACGGATATGTAGATCTCCTTCTTTGTAACCGACTCTGTGTAACCCTAGCCCCCTCCGGTGTCTATATAAACCGGAGGGTTTAGTCCGTAGGACAACATACAATCATACCATAGGCTAGCTTCTAGGGTTTAGCCTCTCGATCTCGTGGTAGATCTACTCTTGTACTACCCATATCATCAATATTAATCAAGCAGGAGTAGGGTTTTACCTCCATCGAGAGGGCCAACCTGGGTAAAAACATTGTGTCCCTTGTCTCCTGTTACCATCCGCCTAGACGCACAGTTGGGACCCCCTACCCGAGATCCGCCGGTTTTGACACCGACAAGTCTTAGAATCATCATGCGACATCCTTGGTTTTACATGGCAGATTCTTCCCAGCTGCATTCACAGACAATGTGTCTCAGGAGAACTGTTGGCACTCTCGTGCTCTAGGAATTCTTGTTGCACAAAAACTTACCAACAGTATGATGACACAGTAATCTGTGAAACAACATGGAAAGAAAAAAGAACGAGCACTTGGGCGGCCAATGCTTACCAAGAAGGTGGACATGTCGGTTTTTGTAAGGACTTTGGTATATGAATGCGAACTGCAGCCCAGTCTGTTGCGGTGCAACTGCAGGCCGGAGTAGATGCAAGTGCAAGTGTTGGTGCAGGTGCCGAAGCCGCTGGCTGCTGCCAGAGATGGTGCTCCTTGTAGAGCTGGTGCCGGTGTCGGAGCAGGTGCCGGTGTCGATGCCCGATCCTCCGGTAGATCAGACTGATCCGCTGACGCGGTCGGTGCCCAATCCTCAGCTGGATCAGACTGAGCTGCTGCCGCTGTCAGTGCTAGAGCAACTGCCGGTGCTCGATCTGTGCGAGACAGCGGTGATCGTGTCTGGTCTGCTATGATCAGCTTTCTAACTTGACTAGGATCCGTGACCGTGATCCAGTTTTTTTCTTCATTTCTTTTAAACGTGAGAAGGACTAATTGTGGCGTTTTTGTTAAACCAAACTGCAGTTCATCATAGGGATTCAGCTTGTACTCAGACAACAGACTGATCCAATTTTTTCCAGTAATATAAGTGATGGACAGTGCCTTCGTTACTGACACGACATAAGAAGTGAAACCTGCAAAAATAGCCATCGTAGAGCAAACCAAACGGTTTATTCTGTGATGAATGTCACATGGCAAAACCTCATCGTAAAATTGCAGGAAAAGTAAGAAAACATGACATTAAATCAATAAGATTTAGACAGTAAATCAATAAGATTTACTTGATGTGACACAAGTGAATCCTTATCAGGAAATCTATGTTCAAGTTCTAAACAGAAGGTTGATCGTCCAATTATGGGTGGCATGCAAGGCCCCCGCTTACTCCCACAAGCAGGAAGTCTAAAGGTTGTGACAAATCGTATGGACCGAACATCCATGGGACTGGAAATCCTGGTGAGTGCGATAAACCATGCAATGCATACAAGATATTGGAGTGTAACCATAATTGATAAACCGTCCTCACAAAAAGATGATGTGATACTTCAAAATATACATACTGAATTGAGTGGACAGACATTAACATAGACTGTTCTCAGGACTCACCACACAACAAAAGGCAGTACTATAAAATATAGGGTTCACACACACAATCAGTATAAATGACATGTACTTACTACGACAAGCAAAGTTGCACTAATTAAACTATGCAGATATTTCTTCCACCGACCTACGGAACCCCGCAAATGCTAGCCCTGGATTCGTGTGATGATGTCTACATGCCTCAATTGTCAAAGAACTAAGATGGTCTTTTGCATCTAACTGATGATGAAGACATTGCGCATCGATTTTTGGAAGCTTTACAAGAACCACACCTTCGTTATCGAAGGCACAGCCAGGAAATTGTTGTGTCAAGTACATCCTCGAGAACACGCCTGACAACAATGCTACAGGAAAACACTAGTTCAGGACACGTGGCGACAAGGACACAGGCTGGATAGTTCAGCAGTAGAACTCATCATCAGGTCTTCCAGTTCACACGGCATGACTTTGAGAACTTCATCTCCACGCGGACCTGGTTCTAATTCAAACAGAAACCATATTTTATTACTACCTCCGTTCAGAAATATAAGATGATTTTCGATATTATACTCCATATATGACTACATATACGCACAGAAATGAGTGAACAAAGACACTAGAACATGTCTTCAAAGGCATGAGAGCAGAGGGATTACATGCAATATCCATAACACAAGTTACTGAGGCAAATATACCCTCTTAAAAGGTAGCATTGATGTTCATAAAGTACTCCCTCCGTCCCAAAATTCTTGTCTTAGATTTGTCTAGATACGGATGTATCAAGTCACATTTTAGTATTAGATACATCTGTATCTAGACAAATCTAAGACAAGAAATTTGGGACAGAGGGAGTAGTTGAAAGTAATCTATAAGAAATCAGTGTCAACCTCTCGCATGTTTATGGAAGGAATATTGATCATTTGGCACACAAAAATACACCCCTCCGTCCCAAAATTCTTGTCTTAGATTTGTCTAGATACGGAATGTATCAAGTCACATTTTAGTATTAGATACATCCGTATCTAGACAAATCTAAGACAAGAAATTTGGGACGAGGGAGTAGTTGAAAGTAATCTATAAGAAATCAGTGTCAACCTCTCGCATGTTTTGGTCAAAAGAGGAATTTAGAACCGTCATTTGGCACACTAAAATCACATGCAAGATCACCCAGAAAGTTGTACTACCAGTACTAGTACTGCGTGTTAGATGAAAAAACACGATCAAGATCGAGAAAAAGATCGTCAACAAGAGACATTACCTGGACTTGCTTAATGAGGGATCGGCCAGAGCTCGACAGGTTTTGGGACATCGGCCGGTGCTCCGGCGTCCATCCAAGAGAGGAAGCTGAGAGAGAAGAGTGAAAGGAGGAACGAGATGAGGGAGAAGCGAAGCGAGTGGGGGTTTTCTTCAAGAGAGGAAGCTGAGAGAGAAGAGTGAAATGATGGTTGCTTCGTCCGTCCAACTTACTGCTGGAAAGGAGGGGGTTTTGTGATTTGACGGCTCATTGGGCATTACTGCGGCGGTTCGATCGGGGTAGTCTACCGTCACTCTACTACGGAGTAATTTAGTGCATGGCTGGTGGACCCAGGTGCTGGCTGTCCCACACGTCGGCGAAAGTGAGTAATTTAGTGCATGGCTGGAGGAGGATCCGCACGGTAGAGCGTGTCCACTGTTTTTCTGAAAGAAAATGATTACAGCAAGCGTTTCCACTCTTACGATGGAGGAGTGCGAAACACGTCGCACTTGAACATACACAGTTGCTCCTACTACTAGGCATGTGCAGTGGTTCATACGTCAGTACTACACAATCTTGTTGCTAGTGTAGTAAGATATGACGATAACAAATGATGTTGTGCGTATGTCAACTACTCCTATATGTAATAGTACCGCTTTTTCGACTGTCCGGTCGAGAATGAACGGTGAGATCAATGTTAACAGAACTAGGTCCACAGTGCACGAAGAGTACGGTGCTACAGTACTCCACGAAACATGAACCATATGAAGCACGAATAGTGTTAGGCAGGGTGTATGAAGGGTGCACGGGATGGGAGCAAAAGTTCCCTTCTCGACCCACTTTTGGGTGTTTGGCAGAGTGCATGAAGGGTGCATGAGTCCACACTAGTAGGTTAACAAAATATACGAAGAGGAAACAACTATATTGAGATGAGAATGCAACCAAACACACCCACATTTGTGCTACAGTGACTGATCTGCACCGTCTGAGTTTGATCCAACGGTCATGTTGCGCCGAGACATGGACATGCCCATGCAGAGGGCGCCTAAACACCACCGAAGTCCCTCTGCTTCTCGAGGCGCACGATGTTGGTGATGCAGGGTGCAACCGCCCGCAGAGCCCGCTCCCGGTCGACGGGAGCCAGCTCGTCAAAGACGGCGTCCAATGGCACGAATGGATTCCGGTGACGGAGCCCTGAAAGGATTCGCCCGGCAACGGCGACGGCAGCCCGCAACCCCTCCTTGTCCAGCTCAGCCCCCACCATCGCGCGGAGACGGCTCAGCTCCTCGGAGATATAGGTGAAGAAGGAGACCAGGTCAGGAAGCCGCAGCTCGTTGAAGTCGACCGGGTGGTCGAACGGGTTTAGCCCGACGGCCGGCATCGTCGCGCTGGCACGACGGTAGGCATCGCGCAGCCGCAACACGTGCGTGGCAACTTGGTTCACCAAGTGGCTGAGGCGATCCTGGACCTCGTCACGATCGGCCCGCTCGCGCTCCAGCCGGCTCCCCTGACGGCCTATCGTATCTCCCGCTTTCTGCAGCAACGCCGCCGATGCCTCGAGCATCTTTGTGGTGGACGCCTGCCGCTTTTGAAGCTCCGTGAACTCCCGCACATAACGGAGGAGCATGGCACTCCTCTCCTCCTTGAGCTCACGGAGCTCCACGTCCTTGGCCCTGAGCTCCGCATCCTTGGCATGGAGCTCCT
>NC_053028.1:311927473-311937482 GCF_003073215.2 Triticum urartu | reverse complement strand
AAAAAGAGAGACACGTATCCGGTTTGCGATTTAGAATCGTCCGGATCAGTGTCAAAGCTTGCATCAACGTAACCATTTACGATGAGCTCTTTGTCACCTCCATATATGAGAACATATCCTTAGTCCTTTTCAGGTATTTCAGGATGTTCTTGACCGCTGTCCAGTGATCCACTCCTGGATTACTTTGGTACCTCCCTGCTAGACTTATAGCAAGGCACACATCAGGTCTGGTACACAGCATTGCATACATGATAGATCCTATTGCTGATGCATAGGGAACATCTTTCATATTCTCTCTATCTTCTGCAGTGGTCGGGCATTGAGTCTTACTCAATTTCACACCTTGTAACACAGGCAAGAATCCTTTCTTTGCTTGATCCATTTTGAACTTCTTCAAAATCTTGTCAAGGTATGTGCTTTGTGAAAGTCCAATTAAGCGTCTTGATCTATCTCTATAGATCTTATGCCTAATATGTAAGCAGCTTCACCGAGGTCTTTCATTGAAAAACTCTTATTCAAGTATCCCTTTATGCTATCCAGAAATTCTATATCATTTCCAATCAGTAATATGTCATCCACATATAATATCAGAAATGCAACAGAGCTCCCACTCACTTTCTTGTAAATACAGGCTTCTCCAAAAGTCTGTATAAAACCCCAAAATGCTTTGATCACACTAATCAAGCGTTTATTCCAACTCCGAGAGGCTTGCACCAGTCCATAAATGGATCTGCACACTTTGTTAGCTCCCTTTGGATCGACAAAACCTTCTGGTTGCATCATATACAACTCTTCTTCCAGAAATCCATTCAGGAATGCAGTTTTGACATCCATCTGCCAAATTTCATAATCATAAAATGCGGCAATTGCTAACATGATTCGGACAGACTTAAGCATCGCTACGGGTGAGAGGTCTCATCGTAGTCAACCCCTTGAACTTGTCGAAAACCTTTTGCGACAAGTCGAGCTTTGTAGACAGTAATATTACCGTCAGCGTCAGTCTTCTTCTTGAAGATCCATTTATTCTCAATTGCTTGCCGATCATCGGCAGTCAACCAAAGTCCATACTTTGTTCTCATACATGGATCCATCTCAGATTTCATGGCTTCAAGCCATTTTTGCGGAATCTGGGCTCACATCGCTTCTTCATAGTTCGTAGGTCATGATCTAGTAGCATGATTTCTCCAGAACAGGATTACCGCATTGGCGCGGATCTCACTCTGGTTGATCAACGAGGTTCAGTAGTATCTGTATCTGAAGTTCATGATCATATCATTGCTTCCTCACTAAACTGGTGTAGGTGTCACTGAAACAGTTTCTCTGATGTACTACTTTCCAGTAAGGGAGAGGTACAGTTACCTCGTCAAGTTCTACTTTCCTCCCCACTCACTTCTTTCGGAAGAAACTCTTTCTCTAGAAAGTTTCCAAATTTAGCAACAAAAGTCTTGCCTCGATCTGTGATAGAAGGTGTACCAATAGTTCCTTTGGATAATCCTATGAAGACACATTTCTCCGATTTGGGTTCGAGCTTATCAGGTTGAAGCTTTTTCACATAAGCATCGCAGCCCCAAACTTTCAGAAACGATAACTTTGGTTTCTTGCCAAACCACAGTTCATAAGGCGTCGTCTCAACGGATTTTGATGGTGCCCTATTTAACGTGAATGCGGCCGTCTCTAGAGCGTATCCCCAAAATGATAGCGGTAAATCAGTAAGAGACATCATAGATCGCACCATATCCAGTAAAGTACGATTACGACGTTCGGACACACCATTACGCTGAGGTGTTCCGGGTGGCGTGAGTTGCGAAACTATTCACAATTTTTCAAATGTACACCAAACTCGTAACTCAAATATTCTCCTCCACGATCAGATCGTAGAAACTTTATTTTCTTGTTACGATGATTTTCAACTTCACTCTGAAATTCTTTGAACTTTTCAAATGTTTCAGACTTATGTTTCATTAAGTAGATATACCCATATCTGCTTAAATCATCTGTGAAGGTGAGAAAATAACGATATCCGCCACAGCCTCAATATTCATCGACCACATACATCTGTATGTATGATTTCCAACAAATCTGTTGCTCTCTCCATAGTACTGGAGAACGGTGTTTTAGTCATCTTGCCCATGAGGCACGGTTCGCAAGTACCCAAGTGATTCATAATCAAGTGGTTCCAAAAGTCCATCAGAATGGAGTTTCTTCATGCGCTTAACACCGGATATGACTAAACGGCAGTGCCACAAATAAGTTGCACTCTCATTATCAACTCTGCATCTTTTGGTTTCAACATATGAAATATATGTGTTACTACTCGAGATTCAACAAGAATAGACCCATCTCAAGGGTGCAGGACCATAAAAGGATATTACTCATATAAATAGAACAACCATTATTCTCTGATTTAAATGAATAACCATCTCGCATCAAACAAGATCCAGATATAATGTTCATGCTCAACGCTGGCACCAAATAACAATTATTTAGGTCTAATACTAATCCCGAAGGTAGATGTAGAGGTAGCGTGCCGACCGCGATCACATCGACTTTGGAACCGTTTCCCACGCGCATCGTCACCTCGTCCTTTGCTAGTGTTCGCTTAATCCGTAGTCCCTGTTTTGAGTTGCAAATATTAGCAACTGAACCAGTATCAAATGCCCAGGTGCTACTACGAACTCTAGTAAGGTACACATCAATAACATGTATATCACATATACCTTTGTTCACCTTGCCATCCTTCTTATCCGCCAAATATTTGGGGCAGTTCCGCTTCCAGTGACCAGTCTGCTTGCAGTAGAAGCACTCAGTTTCAGGCTTAGGTCCAGGTTTGGGTTTCTTCTCTTGAGTAGCAACTTGCTTGCCGTTCTTTTTGAAGTTCCCCTTCTTCTTCCCTTTGCCCTTTTTCTTGAAACTAGTGGTCTTGTTGACCATCAACACTTGATGCTCCTTCTTGATTTCTACCTCCGCAGCTTTCAGCATTGCGAAGAGCTCGGGAATAGTCTTGTTCATCCCTTGCATATTATAGTTCATCACGAAGCTCTTGTAGCTTGGTGGCAGTGATTGAAGAATTCTGTCAATGACGCAATCATCTGGAAGATTAACTCCCAATTGAATCAAGTGATTATTATACCCAGACATTTTGAGTATATGCTCACTGACAGAACTGTTCTCCTCCATCTTGCAGCTATAGAACTTATTGGAGACTTCATATCTCTCAATCCGGGCATTTGCTTGAAATATTAACTTCAACTCCTGGAACATCTCATATGCTCCATGACGTTCAAAACGTCGTTGAAGTCCCGATTCTAAGCCGTAAAGCATGGCACACTGAACTATCGAGTAGTCATCAGCTTTGCTCTGCCAGACGTTCATAACATCTGGCGTTGCTCCTGCAGCAGGCCTGGCACCCAGCGGTGCTTCCAGGACGTAATTCTTCTGTGCAGCAATGAGGATAATCCTCAAGTTACGGACCCAGTCCGTGTAATTGCTACCATCATCTTTCAACTTTGCTTTCTCAAGGAACGCATTAAAATTCAACGGAACAACAGCACGAGCCATCTATCTACAATCAACATAAACAAGCAAGATACTATCAGGTACTAAGTTCATGATAAATTTAAGTTCAATTAATCATATTACTTAAGAACTCCCACTTAGATAGACATCCCTCTAATCCTCTAAGTGATTACGTGATCCAAATCAACTAAACCATGTCCGATCATCACGTGAGATGGAGTAGTTTTCAATGGTGAACATCACTATGTTGATCATATCTACTATATGATTCACGCTCGACCTTTCGGTCTCCGTGTTCCGAGGCCATATCTGTATATGCTTGGCTCGTCAAGTATAACCTGAGTATTCCGCGTGTGCAACTGTTTTGCACCCGTTGTATTTGAACGTAGAGCCTATCACACCCGATCATCACGTGGTGTCTCAGCACGAAGAACTTTCGCAACGGTGCATACTCAGGGAGAACACTTCTTGATAATTAGTGAGAGATCATCTTATATCAAAGCAAGATGATGCCATCACATGCAATCAATATAAGTGATATGATATGGCCATCATTCATCTCGTGCTTGTGATCTCCATCTCTGAAGCACCGTCGCGATCACCATCGTCACCGGCGTGACACCTTGATCTCCATCGTAGCATCGTTGTCGTCTCGCCAAGCTTGTGCTTCCACGACTATCACTACCGCTTAGTAATAAAGTAAAGAATTACATCGCGATTTCATTGCATACAATAAAACGACAACCATAAGGCTCCTGCCAGTTGCCGATAACTCGGTTACAAAACATGATCATCTCATACAATAAAATTCAGCATCATGTCTTGACCATATCACATCACAACATGCCCTGCAAAAACAAGTTAGACGTCTTCTACTTTGTTGTTGCAAGTTTTACGTGGCTGCTACGGGCTTAAGCAAGAACCAATCTCACCTACGCATCAAAACCACAACGATAGTTTGTCAAATAGACTCCGTTTTAACCTTCGCAAGGACCGGGCGTAGCCATACTTGGTTCAACTAAAGTTGGAGAGACAGTCGCCCGCAAGCCACCTATGTGCAAAGCACGTCGGGGGAACCGGTCTCGCGTAAGCGTACGCGTAATGTTGGTCCGGGTCGTCTCGTCCAACAATGCCGCCAAACCAAAGTATGACATGCTGGTAGGCAGTATGACTTATATCGCCCACAACTCACTTGTGTTCTACTCGTGCATATAACATCAACATAAATAACCTAGGCTCGGATGCCACTGTTGGGTTTCGTAGTAATTTCAAAAAATTCCTACGCACACGCAAGATCATGTGATGCATAGCAACGAGAGGGGAGAGTGTTGTCTACGTACCCACGCAGACCGACTGCGGAAGCGTTGACACAACGTAGAGGAAGTAGTCGTACGTCTTCACGATCCAACCGATCAAGCACCGAAACTACGGCACCTCCGAGTTCGAGCACACGTTCAGCTCGATGACGATCCCCGGACTCCGATCCAGCAAAGTGTCGGGGAAGAGTTCCGTCAGCACGACGGCGTGGTGACGATCTTGATGTACTACAGCAGCAGGGCTTCGCCTAAACTCCGCTACAGTATTATCGAGGACTATGGTGGCTGGGGGCACCGCACACGGCTAAGGAATAGATCACGTGGATCAACTTGTGTGTTCTAGGGTGCCTCTGCCTCAGTATATAAAGGACTAGAGGGGGGAGGCTGGCCGGCCAAGGTGTGGCGCGCCAGGAGAGTCCTACTCCCTCTGGGAGTAGGATTCCCCCCCCCCAATCCTAGTTGGAATAGGATTCGCGGAGGGGGAAAAGAGAGAGGGGGCCGGCCACCTCTCCTAGTCCTAATAGGACTAGGGGAAGGGGGGGGCGCAGCCCATGTAGGGATGCCTCTTCTCTTTTCCACTAAGGCCCATCATGGCCCATTTAGCTCCCGGGGGGTTCCGGTAACCTCCCGGTACTCCGGTAAAATCCCGATTTCACCCGGAACACTTCCGATATCCAAACATAGGCTTCCAATATATCAATCTTTACGTCTCGACCATTTCGAGACTCCTCGTCATGTCCGTGATCACATCCGGGACTCCGAACAACCTTCGGTACATCAAAATGCATAAACTCATAATATAACTGTCATCGTAACCTTAAGCGTGCGGACCCTACGGGTTCGAGAACAATGTAGACATAACCGAGACACGTCTCCGGTCAATAACCAATAGCGGAACCTGGATGCCCATATTGGCTCCTACATATTCTACGAAGATCTTTATCGGTCAGACCGCATAACAACATACGTTGTTCCCTTTGTCATCGGTATGTTACTTGCCCGAGATTCGATCGTCGGTATCCAATACCTAGTTCAATCTCGTTACCGGCAAGTCTCTTTACTCGTTCTGTAATACATCATCCCGCAACTAACTCATTAGTTGCAATGCTTGCAAGGCTTATGTGATGTGCATTACCGAGAGGGCCCAGAGATACCTCTCCGACAATCGGAGTGACAAAACCTAATCTCGAAATACGCCAACCCAACATGTACCTTTGGAGACACCTGTAGTACTCCTTTATAATCACCCAGTTACGTTGTGACGTTTGGTAGTACCCAAAGTGTTCCTCCGGTAAACGGGAGTTGCATAATCTCATAGTTATAGGAACATGTATAAGTCATGAAGAAAGCAATAGCAACATACTAAACGATCGGGTGCTAAGCTAATGGAATGGGTCATGTCAATCAGATCATTCTCTTAATGATGTGATCCCGTTAATCAAATAACAACTCATTGTTCATGGTTAGGAAACATAACCATCTTTGATTAACGAGCTAGTCAAGTAGAGGCATACTAGTGACACTTTGTTTGTCTATGTATTCACACATGTATTATGTTTCCGGTTAATACAATTCTAGCATGAATAATAAACATTTATCATGATTATAAGGAAATAAATAATAACTTTATTATTGCCTCTAGGGCATATTTCCTTCAGTACGTTTGTGTTGACTTCACTGGCTTAATAAGATAGGTATCCCTAATCCAGGAGCTGGATGAGGGGAGACTGACTGGAAAAGGCACTCTTGGAAGAGACTCAATAATATGCAGGGACGGATATTCTTGGTCTCAAGCACACTACACAGTTCTACAGAACTCTACCTTGGTGACCCCGTATGTCGATGAACACAAGAACAGTCTGCGCTCCAAACACCCGGAGCAGTGCGCCACACTGACGTGGGACATGGATGTAGTGTCCGACACCGACGGCCACATGTATCTCACACCCACGATACTTGCTATTTAGGGTTTCCTCTACCGCTCGGGTGACCCTCGACGACCCTCGTTCCCGATAAAAAAAAGAGGAAGAAGAAGAAAAAAAGAGGAGAAGAAAGAATAGAGGAGTTCCTCTTTTTTTTTCTTCTTCCTCTTCTTTTTTTATCCTTGAAGCGTTGTCGAGGCCACCCCAAACCCTAGAGAAGCAGCGTCGAGGCCACCCCAAACCCTAGAGAAGCAGCGTCGAGGCCACTAATTAATATTAGTTCTACGTTTGCCACTAATATATCCATCTGTCATGTTTGAATAATAATTGCCATGTTGTCAATATTTGTAGAAACTATGGACACCGCCCGAGACGAAGTACAAGAAGAGTTGTTGGGGGACATAATCGCACGAGGAAGTGATGTCGTCTGCTCGTTGTTTCTCAACGACACCGATGGTCTGGAAGCAGCTGGCTATGATTATGATGGCTCCGGTGACCTAATGCCGGTGCAAGAAGGAGACCGTGAGGACGGCTCCGGTGACCCAATGCCGGTGCAAGAAGGAGACCGTGATGACGTCTCCGGTGACCGAACCGAGTCCGGCCAGGTATATATATTAGTTAAGCTTCTGCTGACTAGCTAATTGATGCATTCATTGTTTTGGTATGTACACATATTAATTAAGTCTTTGTTCTTTTTTCTAGCCCTCCGGATCGAGCACAACTTCGGTAAAGAGACGAGGCCCGAAGAAAAAGTTGAGCTCGGATGAAAAGTTTGAGATCATAGCAATCGCGCCCGACGGCCAACCGATTGAACCCCTCCGGACAAAGAGCGCATTTGTTGCTCAGTGCGGGGTTTTGGTTAGGGACAAGATCCCGATCAGCATCCAGCAATGGTTAAAGCCGGCTACAGAAGACCCTGAGGTGTCTTATGTCAATGATATGCAGAAAAATGATCTTTGGACTGAGCTGAAGTCAAATTTCACCCTACCGCCAGAGGATGATCCAGAGAAGCCAGTTAAAGAGCAATTAATCAAGTCTTTTGCTCTTAAGAGGATGGCAGAACTATTCAGGAGGTGGAAGAAAGAGCTGAATAAGTTTGTCGAAAATAAAGAGACACCAGAATTCAAGGGCAGATATGAGAAGATCAGAGATCACTGGCCCGCATTTGTGGCCCACAAGACATCGGAAAAGAGTAAGAAGATGTCGGCGACAAACAAGCAAAATGCTGCGAAGAAGAAGCATCACCATCGCACGGGGTCAGGTGGCTACCTCGTAGCCCGGCCTAAGTGGGCCAAGACTGAGAATGATCTGGCTGATAAAGGGATCGAACCAGAGACAATTAACTGGCCAGACCGTTGCCGGACTTGGTTCTTCGGGGCTGGCGGAACCTTGGACCCTGTATCAGGGAAGTGCATTTGGACGAACGATCAAATGGACATACCAGTCAAGAAGCTTCAGCAGTATATCGAAGCAGCGCAGCAAGGGACGTTCTTCCAGACAGAGAGAACGACGAGCTCACAATGGCCCTCGGGAATCCTGAGCACCCTGGACGGACACGAGGCACGCCAGGCTCCATTCCGTGGAAGGTTGGGTTTCCGGACGCAGGCGGTTACAAATGCCAGGAGAGGAGGAAAAAAGTGCAGCAGACCCAAATGCAGGCGCTGCAAGCAAGGGTACAAGCGATAGAGGAACGAGAAGCAAATCGCAGCAAACGAACTGCCGAAGCTTCCCCCGAAGCTACCCCGCCATCTCAGCGGAGAAGCAGCGTGGCTTCCACCGAGCTGCTTCAGCCGGAGCATGTCTTGACGGCTCCTGCCAGCTATCCCGTGGATGCTATCACGGAGTCTCAAAATTGCCACCTTATGACGCAATGGATTAATATGAAGGTCAAGGCGGCTGTTGGCTCTGTTTTTCCTACTGAACCCGGCGCAACTTTTCACTGCCGGCCGATTCCAGAAGGATATGCTAGGGTGATGGTGGATGAAATAACGGAGGGATTTGAGGACCTCCAGCTTGACCACCCTACCGGTGAAGGGGAGACTCGGCTGGGTTCTGCTCTGAAGACTCCATGCCTATGGCGGAAGGAGCTCATCAACCTTCCGAACTGGATCGCCTCCTCCTCCTCCGGCGAGTCAGGGCACTCCGCCTCCTCCACCGCCTCCTCCTCCGGCGAGTGACGATCAGGGCACTGTCTACTACACAACCTTCTTCTTGTAGACGTTGTTGGGCCTCCAAGTGCAGAGGTTTGTAGGACAGTAGAAAATTTTCCTCAAGTGGATGACCTAAGGTTTATCAATCCGTGGGAGGCATAGGATGAAGATGGTCTCTCTCAAGCAACCCTGCAACCAAATAACAAAGAGTCTCTCGTGTCCCCAACACACCCAATACAATGGTAAATTGTATAGGTGCACTAGTTCGGCGAAGAGATGGTGAAACAAGTGGTATATGGATAGTAGATAAAGGTATTTGTAATCTGAAAATATAAAAACAGCAAGGTAGCAAGTGATAAAAGTGAGCGTAAACGGTATTGCAATGATAGGAAACAAGGCCTAGGGTTCATACTTTCGCTAGTGTAAGTTCCCTCAACAATACTAACATAATTGGATCACGTAACTATCCCTCAACATGCAATAAAGAGTCACTCCGAAGTCACTAATAGCGGAGAACAAACGAAGAGATTATGGTAGGGTACGAAACCACCTCAAAGTTATTCTTTCCAATCAATCTGTTGGGCTATTCCTGTAGGTGTCACAAACAGCCCTAGAGTTCATACTAGAATAACACCTTAAGACACAAATCAATCAAAACCCTAATGTCACCTAGATACTCCAATGTCACCTCAAGTATCCGTGGGTATGATTATACTATTCAACCAACACATAGAACCTCAAAGAGTGCCCCAAAGTTCTACCGGAGAATCACGACGAAAACGTGTGCCAACCCCTATGCATAGGTTCATGGGCAGAACCCGCAAGTTGATCACCAAAAACATACATCAAGTGAATCACGTGGTATCCCATTGTCACCACAGATACGCACGGCAAGACATACATCAAGTGTTCTCAAATCTTTAAAGACTCAATCCGATAAGATACTTCAAAGGGGAAACTCAATTCATTACAAGAGCGTAGAGGGGGAAAGAAAACATCATAGGATCCAACTATAATAGCAAAGCTCGCGATCATCAAGATCGTGCCAAATCAAGAACACGAGAGAGAGAGATCAAACACATAGCTACTGGTACATACCCTCAGC